>NW_028133843.1:0-43000 GCF_964662115.1 Mustela nivalis | reverse complement strand
TTGTCAAAAATCGTACAAATTAGGAGAACCCTCGAAAGTCCCTGAGGCCATCCCAATAGTGTAGGTCGACCGGGAAAAAAAAGGGCGGGTGATACCAGCTGAGCATCTACCTCCACTCATCTACCTCCACTCATACCAAGAAGATTGAATCAGACAGGACCCGAGGCCATTATCAGATCTATTGCTTTGGTTTACAGGCACGTCTCCTCAAAAGCCTGGATTCCTATACCAGCAGAGGGGATTTCCTGAGGCACCCATCAGAACAAATCACGTCTCCACAAGGAAACTTGTGCATGGGAGCTATGCCAAAGCTTAGGAGAATAATTCAGGGTCCCGGTGCCACCTCCCCATTCCAAGGCCCTCATGGACACAAACACACGTTAGGACCCATCTTTTGGAAAGTGCATTTCAACTCAGCCACCCCGGTTGCTCCCGCAGATCCATTAGATCTAAACTGTCTTGTTGCTAGGAGACAATTGGAAGGCGAGGCAGACTTCCCAGGCATCCATCCTCGAACGGTGCTCTGGAGTCATTCCATATGGGATGTCCTGGAGCTGTCCAACAGGTCTCAATTGTCCCGCAGAAGGAATCCTTGAAGGGGGCATCCCACATCTCCCAACGTGGAAAACCTCCATGGCCTCGAGATGCCGCTCCCTTCATGAAGGGGCCGTCATGCACAGAAACTCCAACCTGAGCCAACGTGGGATCCTCGCCCTGACTTCAGATGCATGAGATATTGGTTCAGATCTGCAGGGGGAACCTGCCGTGCCCTCACCCTGAATCCGAAGTCTAGCTTGTGTTCTCAGACTTCCGTCCTCACTCTCCTGGCCCCGAAGCCCTCAAGTTTGGCAATTCCGGACCGACAATGAAGCACTCTGCCTGCCCTCTAGAAAAAATATATTGCCTAATGAGCTGCCCAGGCAGCTTAAATGAAGATAAACCTACACGGCACTCAAATGTACCCAAATTATATAGTCTAACCAGGGCACTAATGCACTGTCTGACACAACCTGAGCCCGGACCTGCTGATCAACACCCAGACACCTGACCGCACCCTGAGCACATCAGACCCGCCATGGCCTTAGGTCATCATCTCTTCCCTACCTCAGTTTTCAGGCTTCAGATCCTAGACCTTATCTCCAATCACTGCCCACGGGTGACTGTGATGCAGAAATCAGAACTCTTCCTGACCCATGGCAAGAAACCTTGTGGTTGGCATGTTGTCCAACGTTCAGTGTAGGAGAAACAGGCATTCACCCTGAGGCCCCGCCCATTCTTGAGTGCGACGAGAGCATAAACACGCATTGTGACCTCAGCGTGAGTCCTGTCCTCTAGTAAGTCCTCTCAGTGGCTGGACCATTAGATGTCATAATGGGCTTGACATGTCCCTAGTCCCCAATTTTTAACCAGATTTCTGGTTGTCCAGTCGCCCCACCACAGGGCTCTACTCTGGAATCCCTAATTTGGTGGGACATCTGAGGTTGAAAAACAAAATGAAACAAATCGACAACAACAACAAAAAAACGGACTTCTTCCATCCCCAGAATGACCCCAAACTCTTTGGACGGGACCGAACCCCCAGAGAGTAAGACTCGTCCATTTCCCATGAAGTCACCCGGCAATTTCACGACCATGAGTGACACGATATCCAGAGACATAAACTTGAGCAAGAGCCTCACACTCGCCCTTTTTTCATATCCCGAAGTGTTCTCCTCATGGTCTGTAGATCAGTCCTGCCATACCTGGACCAAAAACATAAGCCGAGTTTGTGTTTTCAGACAACTGTCCAAACAGCTCTGGCCTACACACCCTACAGGCTCAGGGCCCTGGAGCCAAACCTGAGGACTGTACTTGCCCTCTCCAAGGGAATTGTATGTGCCCATTCCAATGGCCACAACCCTACTAATAGGATAACCTCCAAAGTCCCTGAGGCCATCCCAATAGTTGTGGCTTCCCAGGACAAACAGGGGCAATCTGAGCCCATCTGAGCACCTACCTGCACTCAGACCCGTAGACTGATGTCCCCAGAGGTAAAAAGGAACGAACAGGCCCCTAGGCACTAATCGGATCCATTGCTTTGGTTTCCAGGCATCTCTCCTCAGAGGCCTGGATTTCAATACCAGCATATGGCTGTTTCTTGACTCACCCATCAGAACAAAACTCATCTACACATGGGAATCATGCACGTTGGAGCTGTGTCAAAGCCTCTGTTTAGGAGAACCCTTCAGGGCCCCAGGGCCACCGCTTCACACCAAGGTCTCCATAGACACAAAAACATATTAGGACACATTCACAGGAGAGTCCATTTAAACTCAGCCTCCTCGGTTGCCCCCCACATCCAGCAGATCTAACCTGTCTTGTTGCTTGGAGACAATTGGAATGCGAGGTGGGCTACCCAGCCATCCATCCTTAGAACCCTGCTCGGAATCGTTGGCCTGGAGCCAACCAACAGGTCTCAATTGTCCTGCAGAAGAATCTTTGCAGTTTGGAGCTTCTCACAACTCCCATCATGGGAAAGCCCCCATGTCCTCGTGATCCAACCCCATTCAAGAAAGGGCCATCAGGGCAGAAAGTCCAACCTGAGCGATCGTCTGATCCACGAGATCTCTATTGAGGTCTGTAGATTGTGCCTGCCATATCCTCACCCAGAAACCTAGGCCTAGCTTGGGTTCTCAGACTCCGTCCTCAGACTACTGGCCCACAAGCCCTCCAGTTGGGCAATCCAGAACTACAATGCCGCACTCTGCCTGCCCTACAGAAGTCAAACATTGCCCTCAGGGCTACCCCGAAACCCCAAATGAGGATCAACCTGCACGCCATTCGGCTGTACCCCAAACATATAGGCTGACCTGGGCACTATTTCCCCTTCTGACCCAGCCTGAGCCTGGACCTCCTGGTCCCACGCAGACAGCTGGCCGCACACTGAGCACATCGGACCTGCCATGGCCTTAGGTCGTCATCTCTTCCCAACTGCGGTTTTCAGGCTCCAGAACCTAGACCTTATCTCCAACCACTGCCCAGGGTTGAAAATGATGCAGAAATCAGAACTCTTTCCCCATGGCAAGAAACCTTGTGGTTGGCATGTTGTCTAACGTTCAGTGTAGTTGAAACAAGCGTGGCCCATGAGGCCCAGCTCATGCTTGCGGGCCCCATTGGTCACAAACACACATTGTGACCCTCAGCCTGAGCCCAGTCCTCAGGTAAGGCCTCTCAGGGCCTATATTAAGAGACAGCATATTGGGCTTGCCATGCCCCTAGGCCCCAATTTTTAACCATAGTTCGGGTTGTCCCTTCACTCTTCCCCAGGGATCTGCTTTGGAATTCCTCTTTTGGTGGGACACCTGAGGTAACAAACCTGAAAGGTGTCCTCCCATCCCACAGATTGACGAAAAACAATTGGGATCGGGTCAAATCCACAGAGAGGAAGATTCGTCCATGGCCCATGAGACCGCCCCAACATTCCACGGCCATCGCTGAAACAAAATCCAGAGATAAAAGCCTGAGCAAGCGCCTCAGACTCGCTCATTCTTCATATCCTGAAGAGTTCTTCTCATGGTTTGTAGATCAGGCGTGCCATAATTACGTCCCCAAACTTAAGCTGAGTTTGTGTTTTCAGTCTTCTGTCCTCAAAGTCCTGGGCCACACTCCCTCCAGGCTGGGGCCCCTGGAGCCACACATTAGGACTGCCCCCACCCAATCCATGGGAATTCTGCCCATTCCATTGTCAAAAATCATACAAATTAGGAGAAACCTCCAAAGTCCCTGAGGCCATCCCAATAGTGTAGGTCGCCCGGGACAAAAAGGGCGGTTGATACCGGCTGAGCATCTACCTCCACTCATCTACCTCCACTCATACCAAGGAGATTGAACCAGACAGGACCCGAGGCCTTTATCGGATCCATTGCTTTGGTTTACAGGCATGTCTCCTCAAAAGCCTGGATTCCAATACCAGCAGAGGGGATTTCCTGAGGCACCCATCAGAACAAATCTCGTCTCCACAAGGAAACTTGTGCATGGGAGCTATGCCAAAGCTTAGGAGATACTTCAGGGTCCCGGTGCCACCTCCCCATTCCAAGGCCCTCATGGACATAAACACACGTTAGACCCATCCTCTGGAATGTGCATTTCAACTCAGCCACCCCGGTTGCTCCCTCAGATCCATTAGATCTAAACTGTCTTGTTGCTAGGTGACAATTGGAAGGCGAGGCGGACTTTCCAGGCATCCATCCTGGAACTGTGCTCTGGAGTCATTCCATATGGGATGTCCTGGAGGTGTCCAACAGGTCTCAATTGTCCCGCAGAAGGAATCCTTGAAGGGGGCATCCTACATCTCCCAACGTGGAAAACCTCCATGGCCTTGAGATTCCGCTCCCTTCATGAAGGGGCCGTCATGCACAGAAACTCCAACCTGAGCCAACGTGGGACCCTCGCCCTGACTTCAGATGCATGAGATATTGGTTCAGATATGCAGGGGGTACCTGCCGTGCCCTCACCCTGAATCCGAAGTCTAGCTTGTGTTCTCAGACTTCCGTCCTCACTCTCCTGGCCCCGAAGCCCTCAAGTTTGGCAATTCCGGACCGACAATGAAGCACTCTGCCTGCCCTCTAGAAAATATATATTGTCTAATGAGCAGCCCAGGCAGCTTAAATGAGGATAAACCTACACGGCACTCGAATGTACCCAACTTATATAGTCTAACCTGGGCACTAATGCACTGTCTGACACAACCTGAGCCCGGACCTGCTGACCAACACCCAGACAGCTGACCGCACGCTGAGCACATCAGACCCGCCATGGCCTTAGGTCATCATCTCTTCCCGACCTCAGTTTTCAGGCTTCAGAACCTAGACCTTATCTCCAATCACTGCCCACGGGTGACTGTGATGCAGAAATCAGAACTCTTCCTGACCCATGGCAAGAAACCTTGTGGTTGGCATGTTGTCCAACGTTCAGTGTAGGAGAATCCAGCATTCACACTGAGGCCCCGCCCATTGTTGCGTGCGACGAGAGCATAAACACGCATTGTGACCTCAACGAGAGTCCTGTCCTCTAGTAAGTCCTCTCAGTGGCTGGACCATTAGATGTCATAATGGGCTTGACATGTCCCTAGTCCCCAATTTTTAACCAGATTTCTGGTTGTCCAGTCGCCCCACCCCAGGGCTCTACTCTGGAATCCCTCATTTGGTGGGACATCTGAGGTTGAAAAACAAAATGAAGCAAATTGACAACAACAAAAAAACGGTCTTCTTCCATCCCCAGAATGACCCCAAACTCTTTGGACGGGACCGAACCCCCAGAGAGTAAGACTCGTCCATTTCCCATGAAGTCACCCGGCAATTTCACGACCATGAGTGACACGATATCCAGAGACAAAAACTTGAGCAAGAACCTCACACTCGCCCTTTTTTCATATCCCGAAGTGTTCTCCTCATGGTCTGTAGATCAGTCCTGCCATACCTATGAACCAAAACATAAGCCGAGTTTGTGTTTTCAGACAACTGTCCAAACAGCTCTGGCCTACACACCCTACAGGCTCAGGGCCCTAGAGCCAAACCTGAGGACTGTACTTGCCCTCTCCAAGGGAATTGTATGTGCCCATTCCAATGGCCACAACCCTACTAGTAGGATAACCTCCAAAGTCCCTGAGGCCATCCCAATAGTTGTGGCTTCCCAGGACAAACAGGGGCAATCTGAGCCCATCTGAGCACCTACCTGCACTCAGACCCGTAGACTGATGTCCCCAGAGGTAAAAAGGAACGAACAGGCCCCTAGGCACTAATCGGATCCATTGCTTTGTTTTCCAGGCATCTCTCCTCAGAGGCCTGGATTTCAATACCAGCATATGGCTGTTTCTTGACTCACCCATTAGAACAAATCTCATCTACACATGGGAAACATGCACGTTGGAGCTGTGTCAAAGCCTCTGTTTAGGAGAACCCTTCAGGGCCCCAGGGCCACCGCTTCATTCCAAGGTCTCCATAGACACAAAAACATATTAGGACACATCCACAGGAGAGTCCATTTCAACTCAGGCTCCTCGGTTGCCCCCAACATCCAGCAGATCTAACCTGTCTTGTTGCTTGGAGACAATTGGAATGCGAGGTGGGCTACCCAGCCATCCATCCTTAGAACCCTGCTCGGAATCGTTGGCCTGGAGCCAACCAACAGGTCTCAATTGTCCTGCAGAAGAATCTTTGCAGTTTGGAGCTTCTCACAACTCCCATCGTGGGAAAACCCCCATGTCCTCGTGATCCAACCCCCTTCAAGAAAGGGCCATCAGGGCAGAAAATCTAACCTGAGCGATCGTCTGATCCTTGCCCTGACTTCTGATGCACGAGATCTCGATTGAGGTCGGTAGATTGTGCCTGCCATATCCTCACCCAGAAACCTAGGCCTAGCTTGGGTTCTCAGACTCCGTCCTCAGACTACTGGCCCACAAGCCCTCCAGTTGGGCAATCCAGAACTACAATGCCGCACTCTGCCTGCCCTACAAAAGTAAAACATTGCCCTCAGGGCTACCCCGAAACCGCAAATGAGGATCAACCTGCACGCCATTAGGCTGTACCCCAAACATATAGGCTGACCTGGGCACTATTTCCCCTTCTGACCCAGCCTGAGCCTGGACCTCCTGGTCCCACCCAGATAGCTGTCCGCACACTGAGCACATCGGACCCGCCATGGCCTTAGGTCGTCATCTCTTCCCAACTGCGGTTTTCAGGCTCCAGAACCTAGGCCTTATCACCAACCACTGCCCAGGTCTGAAAATGATGCAGAAATCAGAACTCTTTCCCCATGGCAAGAAACCTTGTGGTTGGCATGTTGTCCAACATTCACTGTAGTTGAAACAAGCGTGGCCCATGTGGCCCAGCCCATGCTTGCGGGCCACATTGGTCACAAACACACATTGTGACCCTCAGCCTGAGCCCAGTCCTCAGGTAAGGCCTCTCAGGGCCTATATGAAGAGACAGCATATTGGGCTTGCCATGCCCCTAGGCCCCAATTTTTAACCAAAGTTCGGGTTGTCCCTTCACTCTTCCCCAGGGCTCTGCTTTGGAATTCCTCTTTTGGTGGGACACCTGAGGTAAAAAACCTGAAAGGAGTCTTCCGATCCCACAGATTGACGAAAAACAATTGAGATCGGGCCAAATCCACAGAGAGGAAGATTCGTCCATGGCCCATGAGACCTCCCCAACATTCCACGGCCATCGCTGAAACAAAATCCAGAGACAAAAGCCTGAGCAAGCGCCTCAGACTCGCTCATTCTTCATATCCTGAAGAGTTCTTCTCATGGTTTGTAGATCGGGCGTACCATACCTACGTCCCCAAACTTAAGCTGAGTTTGTGTTTTTAGTCTTCTGTCCTCAAAGCCCTGGGCCACACTCCCTCCAGGATGGGTCCCCTGGAGCCACACATTAGGACTGCCCCCACCCAATCCATGGGAATTCTGCCCATTCCATTGTCAAACATCATACAAATTAGGAGAACCCTCCAAAGTCCCTGAGGCCATCCCAATAGTGTAGGTCGCCCGGGACAAAAAAGGGCGGTTGATTACGGCTGAGCATCTCCACTCATCTACCTCCACTCATACCAAGAAGATTGAACCAGACAGGACCCGAGGCCATTATCGGATCCATTGCTTTGGTTTACAGGCATGTCTCCTCAAAAGCCTGGATTCCAATACCAGCAGAGGGGATTTCCTGAGGCACCCATCAGAACAAATCTCGTCTCCACAAGGAAACTTGTGCATGGGAGCTAAGCCAAAGCTTAGGAGAATACTTCAGGGTCCCGGTGCCACCTCCCCATTCCAAGGCCCTCATGGACACAAACACATGTTAGGACCCATCCTCTGGAAAGTGCATTTCAACTCAGCCACCCCGGTTGCTCCCGCAGATCCATTAGATCTAAACTGTCTTGTTGCTAGGAGACAATTGGAAGGCGAGGCGGACTGCCCAGTCATCCATCCTGGAACGGTGCTGTGGAGTCATTCCATATGGGATGTCCTGGAGCTGTCCAACAGGTCTCAATTGTCCCGCAGAAGGAATCCTTGAAGGGGGCATCCCACATCTCCCAACGTGGAAAACCTCCATGGCCTTGAGATTCCGCTCCCTTCATGGAGGGGCCGTCATGCACAGAAACTCCAACCTGAGCCAACGTCGGATCCTCGCCCTGACTTCAGATGCATGAGATATTGGTTCAGATCTGCAGGGGGTACCTGCCGTGCCCTCACCCTGAATCCGAAGTCTAGCTTGTGTTCTCAGACTTCCGTCCTCACTCTCCTGGCCCCGAAGCCCTCAAGTTTGTCAATTCCGGACCGACAATAAAGCACTCTGCCTGCCCTCTAGAAAAAATATATTGCCTAATGAGCAGCCCAGGCAGCTTAAATGAGGATAAACCTACACGGCACTCGAATGTACCCAAATTATATAGTCTAACCTGGGCACTAATGCACTGTCTGACACAACCTGAGCCCGGACCTGCTGACCAACACCCAGACAGCTGACCGCACGCTGAGCACATCAGACCCGCCATGGCCTTAGGTCATCATCTCTTCCCTACCTCAGTTTTCAGGCTTCAGAACCTAGACCTTATCTCCAATCACTGCCCACGGGTGACTGTGATGCAGAAATCAGAACTCTTCCTGACCCATGGCAAGAAACCTTGTGGTTGGCATGTTGTCCAACGTTCAGTGTAGGAGAATCAGCATTCACCCTGAGGCCCCGCCCATTCTTGAGTGCGACGAGAGCATAAACACGCATTGTGACCTCAGCCTGAGTCCTGTCCTCTAGTAAGTCCTCTCAGTGGCTGGACCATTAGATGTCATAATGGGCTTGACATGTCCCTAGTCCCCAATTTTTAACCAGATTTCTGGTTGTCCAGTCGCCCCACCACAGGGCTCTACTCTGGAATCCCTCATTTGGTGGGACATCTGAAGTTGAAAAACAAAATGAAACAAATCGACAACAACAACAAAAAAACGGACTTCTTCCATCCCCAGAATGACCCCAAACTCTTTGGACGGGACCGAACCCCCAGAGAGTAAGACTCGTCCATTTCCCATGAAGTCATCCGGCAATTTAACGACCATGAGTGACACGATATCCGGAGACAAAAACTTGAGCAAGAGCCTCACACTCGCCCTTTTTTCATATCCCGAAGTGTTCTCCTCATGGTCTGTAGATCAGTCCTGCCATACCTATGACCCAAAACATAAGCCGAGTTTGTGTTTTCAGACAACTGTCCAAACAGCTCTGGCCTACACACCCTACAGGCTCAGGGCCCTGGAGCCAAACCTGAGGACTGTACTTGCCCTCTCCAAGGGAATTGTATGTGCCCATTCCAATGGCCACAACTCTACTAGTAGGATAACCTCCAAAGTCCCTGAGGCCATCCCAATAGTTGTGGCTTCCCAGGACAAACAGGGGCAATCTGAGCCCATCTGAGCACCTACCTGCACTCAGACCCGTAGACTGATGTCCCCAGAGGTAAAAAGGAACGAACAGGCCCCTAGGCACTAATCGGATCCATTGCTTTGTTTTCCAGGCATCTCTCCTCAGAGGCCTGGATTTCAATACCAGCATATGGCTGTTTCTTGACTCACCCATCAGAACAAATCTCATCTACACATGGGAAACATGCACGTTGGAGCTGTTTCAAAGCCTCTGTTTAGGATAATCCTTCAGGGCCCCAGTGCCCCCGCTTCATTCCTAGGTCTCCATAGACACAAAAACATATTAGGACACATCCAAAGGAGAGTCCATTTCAACTCAGCCTCCTCGGTTGCCCCCCACATCCAGCAGATCTAACCTGTCTTGTTGCTTGGAGAGTATTGGAATGCGAGGTGGGCTACCCAGCCATCCATCCTTAGAACCCTGCTCGGAATCATTGGCCTGGAGCCAACCAACAGGTCTCAATTGTCCTGCAGAAGAATCTTTGCAGCTGGTAGCTTCTCACAACTCCCATCGTGGAAAAACACCCATGGCCTCGTGATCCAACACCCCCTTCAAGAAGGGGCCATCAGGGACAGAAAGTCCAACAGGAGCGATCGTCTGAACTTTGCCCTGACTTCAGATGCACGAGGTCTCGATTGAGGTCTGTAGATTGTGCCTTCCATATCCTCACCCAGAAACCTAGGCCTAGCTTGGGTTCCTAGACTTCCGTCCTCAGACTACTGGCCCACAAGCCCTCCAGTTTGGCAAACCAGAACTACAATGCTGCACTCTGCCTGCCCCCCAGAAGAAAAACCTTGCCCTCTGGGGCTACCCAGAATCCCCAAATGAGGATCAACTTGCACGCCATTCGGCTGTACCCCAAATTTGTAGGCTGACCTGGGCACTATTTCCCTTTCTGACCCAGCCTGAGCCTGGACCTCCTGGCCCCACCCACACAGCTGGCAGCACACTGAGCACATTAAACCCGCCATGGCCTTAGGTCGTCATCTCATCTCAACCTCGGTTTCCAGGCTTCAGAACCTAGACCTGATCTCCAATCACTGCCCTGGTTTGAAAATGATGCATAAATCAGAACTCTTTTCCCATGCAAGAAACCTTGTGGTTGGCATGTTGTCCAACCTTCAGTGTAGTTGAAACCAGTGTGGCCCATGAGGCCCAGCCCATGATTGCGGGCCATATTGGTCACAAACACACATTGTGACCCTCAGCCTGAGCCCAGTCCTCAGGTAAGGCCTCTCAGTGGCTGGATGCAGAGACAGCATATTGGGCTTGCCATGCCCCTAGGCCCCAATTTTTATCCATAGTTCGGGATGTCCCTTCACTCTTCCCCAGAACTCTGCTTTGGAATTCCTCTTTTGGTGGGACACCTGAGTTAACAAACCTGAAAGTAGTCCTCCCATCCCACAGATTGACGAAAAGCAACTGGGATCACGCCAAATACACAGAGAGGAAGATTCGTCCACGGCCCATGAGGACTCCCCAACATTCCACGGCCATCGCTGATACAAAATCCAGAGACAAAAGCCAGAGCAAGCGCCTCAGACTCGCTAATTCTTCATTTCCTGAAGAGTTCTTCTCATGGTTTGTAGATCGGGCGTGCCTGACCTAAGTCCCCAAACCTAAGCTGAGTTTCTCTTTTCAGTCTTCTGTCCTCAAAGTCCTGGGCCACACTCCCTCCAGCTTGGGCCCCTGGTGCCACACATTAGGACTGCCCCCACCCAATCCATGGGAATTCTGCCCATTCCATTGTCAAAAATCGTTCAAATTAGGAGAACCCTCCAAAGTCCCTGAGGCCATTCCTATAGTGTAGGTCGCCCGGGACAAAAAAAAAAAAAAAAAAAAAAAAACGGTTGATACCAGCTGAGCATCTACCTCCACTCATACCAGAGATGGATATCCCAGAGAAGAAGATATAACCAGACAGGACCTGAGGCATTATCGGATCCATTGCTTTGGTTTACAGGCATGTCTCCTCAAAAGCCTGGATTCCAATACCAGCAGAGGGGATTTCCTGAGGCACCCATCAGAATAAATCTCGTCTCCACAATGAAATTTGTGCATGGGAGCTATGTCCAAAGCTTAGGAGAATACTTCAGGGCCCCGGTGCCACCGCCCCATTCCAAGGCCCTCATGGACACAAACACACATTAGGACCCATCCTCAAAAAAGTCCATTTCAACTCAGCCACCCCGGTTGCTCCCGCAGATCAATTAGATCTAAACTGTCTTGTTGCTAGGAGACAAATGGAATGTGAGGCGGACTTCCCAGGCATCCATCCTCGAACGGTGCTCAGGAGTCGTTCCATGTGGGATGACCTGGAGCTGACCAATAGGTCTCAATTGACCTGTAGAAGGAATCCTTGAAGGGGGCATCCCACATCTCCCAACGTGGAAAACCTCCTTGGCCTCGAGATTCCGCTCCCTTCATGAAGGGCCCGTCATGCACAGAAACTCAACCTGAGCCAACGTCTGATCCTCGCCCTGACTTCAGATGCATGAGATATTGGTTCAGATCTGCAGGGGGAACCTGCCGTGCCCTCACCCTGAATCCGAAGTCTCCTTGTGTTCTCAGACTTACTTCCTCACTCTCCTGGCCCCGAAGCCCTCAAGTTTGGCAATTCCGGACCGACAATGAAGCACTCTGCCTGCCCTCTAGAAAAAATATATTGCCTAATGAGCTGCCCAGGCAGCTTAAATGAAGATAAACCTACACGGCACTCGAATGTACCCAAATTATATAGTCTAACCAGGGCACTAATGCACTGTCTGACACAACCTGAGCCCGGACCTGCTGATCAACACCCAGACACCTGACCGCACCCTGTGCACATCAGACCCGCCATGGCCTTAGGTCATCATCTCTTCCCTACCTCAGTTTTCAGGCTTCAGATCCTAGACCTTATCTCCAATCACTGCCCTCGGGTGACTGTGATGCAGAAATCAGAACTCTTCCTGACCCATGGCAAGAAACCTTGTGGTTGGCATGTTGTCCAACGTTCAGTGTAGGAGAAACAAGCATTCACCCTGAGGCCCCGCCCATTCTTGAGTGCGACGAGAGCATAAACACGCATTGTGAATCAGCGTGAGTCCTGTCCTCTAGTAAGTCCTCTCAGTGGCTGGACCATTAGATGTCATAATGGGCTTGACATGTCCCTAGTCCCCAATTTTTAACCAGATTACTGGTTGTCTAGTCGCCCCACCACAGGGCTCTACTCTGGAATCCCTCATTTCATGGGACATCTGAGGTTGAAAAACAAAATGAAACAAATCGACAACAACAACAAAAAAACGGACTTCTTCCATCCCCAGAATGACCCCAAACTCTTTGGACGGGACCGAACCCCCAGAGAGTAAGACTCGTCCATTTCCCATGAAGTCACCCGGCAATTTCACGACCATGAGTGACACGATATCCAGAGACATAAACTTGAGCAAGAGCCTCACACTCGCCCTTTTTTCATATCCCGAAGTGTTCTCCTCATGGTCTGTAGATCAGTCCTGCCATACCTGGACCAAAAACATAAGCCGAGTTTGTGTTTTCAGACAACTGTCCAAACAGCTCTGGCCTACACACCCTACAGCCTCAGGGCCCTGGAGCCAAACCTGAGGACTGTACTTGCCCTCTCCAAGGGAATTGTATGTGCCCATTCCAATGGCCACAACCCTACTAATAGGATAACCTCTAAAGTCCCTAAGGCCATCCCAATAGTTGTGGCTTCCTAGGACAAACAGGGGCAATCTGAGCCCATCTGAGCACCTACCTGCACTCAGACCCGTAGACTGATGTCCCCAGAGGTAAAAAGAAACGAACAGGCCCCTAGGCACTAATCGGATCCATTGCTTTGGTTTCCAGGCATCTCTCCTCAGAGGCCTGGATCTCAATACCAGCATATGGCTCTTTCTTTACTCACCCATCAGAACAAAACTCATCTACACATGGGAAACATGCACGTTGGAGCTGTGTCAAAGCCTCTGTTTAGGAGAACCCTTCAGGGCCCCAGGGCCACCGCTTCATTCCAAAGTCTCCATAGACACAAAAACATATTAGGACACATTCACAGGAGAGTCCATTTCAACTCAGCCTCCTCGGTTGCCCCCCACATCCAGCAGATCTAACCTGTCTTGTTGCTTGGAGACAATTGGAATGCGAGGTGGGCTACCCAGCCATCCATCCTTAGAACCCTGCTCGGAATCGTTGGCCTGGAGCCAACCAACAGGTCTCAATTGTCCTGCAGAAGAATCTTTGCAGTTTGGAGCTTCTCACAACTCCCATCGTGGGAAAACCCCCATGTCCTCGTGATCCAACCCCCTTCAAGAAAGGGCCATCAGGGCAGAAAGTCCAACCTGAGCGATCGTCTGAGCCTTGCCGTGACTTCAGATGCACGAGATCTCTATTGAGGTCTGTAGATTGTGCCTGCCATATCCTCACCCAGAAACCTAGGCCTAGCTTGGGTTCTCAGACTCCGTCCTCAGACTACTGGCCCACAAGCCCTCCAGTTAGGGAATCCAGAACTACAATGCCGCACTCTGCCTGCCCTACAGAAGTAAAACATTGCCCTCAGGGCTACCCCGAAACCCCAAATGAGGATCAACCTGCACGCCATTCGGCTGTACCCCAAACATATAGGCTGACATGGGCACTATTTCCCCTACTGACCCAGCCTGAGCCTGGACCTCTGGTCCCACCCAGACAGCTGGCCGCACACTGAGCACATCGGACCCGCCATGGCCTTAGGTCGTCATCTCGTCCCAACTGCGGTTTTCAGGCACCAGAACCTAGACCTTATCTCCAACCACTGCCCAGGGTTGAAAATTATGCAGAATCAGAACTCTTTCCCCATGGCAAGAAACCTTGTGCGTGGCATGTTGTCCAACGTTCAGTGTAGTTGAAACAAGCGTGGCCCATGAGGCCCAGCCCATGCTTGCGGGCCACATTGGTCACAAACACACATTGTGACCCTCAGCCTGAGCCCAGTCCTCAGGTAAGGCCTCTCAGGGCCTATATGAAGAGACAGCATATTGGGCTTGCCATGCCCCTAGGCCCCAATTTTTAACCATAGTTCGGGGTGTCCCTTCACTCTTCCCCAGGGCTCTGCTTTGGAATTCCTCTTTTGGTGGGACACCTGAGGTAACAAACCTGAAAGGAGTCCTCCCATCCCACAGATTGAAGAAAAACAATTGGGATCGGGCCAAATCCACAGAGAGGAAGATTCGTCCATGGCCCATGAGACCTCCCCAACATTCCACGGCCATCGCTGAAACAAAATCCAGAGACAAAAGCCTGAGCAAGCGCCTCAGACTCGCTCATTCTTCATATCCTGAAGAGTTCTTCTCATGGTTTGTAGATCGGGCGTGCCATACCTACGTCCCCAAACTTAAGCTGAGTTTGTGTTTTCAGTCTTCTGTCCTCAAAGTCCTGGGCCACACTCCCTCCAGGCTGGGGCCCCTGGAGCCACACATTAGGACTGCCCCCACCCAATCCATGGGAATTCTGCCCATTCCATTGTCAAAAATCGTACAAATTAGGAGAACCCTCCAAAGTCCCTGAGGCCATCCCAAAAGTGTAGGTCGACCGGGAAAAAAAAGGGCGGGTGATACCAGCTGAGCATCTACCTCCACTCATTTACCTCCACACATACCAAGAAGATTGAACCAGACAGGACCCGAGGCCATTATCGGATCCATTGCTTTGGTTTACAGGCATGTCTCCTCAAAAGCCTGGATTCCAATACCAGCAGAGGGGATTTCCTGAGGCACCCTTCAGAACAAATCTCGTCTCCACAAGGAAACTTGTGCATGGGAGCTATGCCAAAGCTTAGGAGAAAACTTCAGGGTCCCGGTACCACCTCCCCATTCCAAGGCCCTCATGGACACAAACACACGTTAGGACCTATCCTCTGGAAAGTGCATTTCAACTCAGCCACCCCGGGTGCTCCCGCAGATCCATTAGGTCTAAACTGTCTTGTTGCTAGGAGACAATTGGAAGGCGAGGCGGACTTCCCAGGCATCCATCCTCGAACTGTGCTCTGGAGTCATTCCATATGGGATGTCCTGGAGCTGTCCAACAGGTCTCAATTGTCCCGCAGAAGGAATCCTTGAAGGGGGCATCCCACATCTCCCAACGTGGAAAACCTCCATGGCCTCGAGATTCCGCTCCCTTCATGAAGGGGCCGTCATGCACAGAAACTCCAAACTGAGCCAACGTCGGATCCTCGCCCTGACTTCAGATGCATGAGATATTGGTTCAGATCTGCAGGGGGTACCTGCCGTGCCCTCACCCTGAATCCGAAGTCTAGCTTGTGTTCTCAGACTTCCGTCCTCACTCTCCTGGCCCCGAAGCCCTCAAGTTTGGCAATTCCGGACCGACAATGAAGCACTCTGCCTGCCCTCTAGAAAAAATATATTCCCTAATGAGCAGCCCAGGCAGCTTAAATGAGGATAAACCTAAACGGCACTCGAAGGTACCCAAATTATATAGTCTAACCAGGGCACTAATGCACTGTCTGACACAACCTGAGCCCGGACCTGCTGACCAACACCCAGACAGCTGACCCCACGCTGAGCACATCAGACCCGCCATGGCCTTAGGTCATCATCTCTTCCCTACCTCAGTTTTCAGGCTTCAGAACCTAGACCTTATCTCCAATCACTGCCCACGGGTGACTGTGATGCAGAAATCAGAACTCTTCCTGACCCATGGCAAGAAACCTTGTGGTTGGCATGTTGTCCAACGTTCAGTGTAGGAGAAACCAGCATTCACCCTGAGGCCCCGCCCATTCTTGAGTGCGACGAGAGCATAAACACGCATTGTGACCTCAGCATGTGTCCTGTCCTCTAGTAAGTCCTCTCAGTGGCTGGACCATTAGATGTCATAATGGGCTTGACATGTCCCTAGTCCCCAATTTTTAACCAGATTTCTGGTTGTCCTGTCGCCCCACCCCAGGGCTCTACTCTGGAATCCCTCATTTCATGGGACATCTGAGGTTGAAAAACAAAATGAAACAAATCGACAACAACAACAAAAAAACGGACTTCTTCCATCCCCAGAATGACCCCAAACTCTTTGGACGGGACCGAACCCCCAGAGAGTAAGACTCGTCCATTTCCCATGAAGTCACCCGGCAATTTCACGACCATGAGTGACACGATATCCAGAGACATAAACTTGAGCAAGAGCCTCACACTCGCCCTTTTTTCATATCCCGAAGTGTTCTCCTCATGGTCTGTAGATCAGTCCTGCCATACCTGGACCAAAAACATAAGCCGAGTTTGTGTTTTCAGACAACTGTCCAAACAGCTCTGGCCTACACACCCTACAGCCTCAGGGCCCTGGAGCCAAACCTGAGGACTGTACTTGCCCTCTCCAAGGGAATTGTATGTGCCCATTCCAATGGCCACAACCCTACTAATAGGATAACCTCTAAAGTCCCTAAGGCCATCCCAATAGTTGTGGCTTCCTAGGACAAACAGGGGCAATCTGAGCCCATCTGAGCACCTACCTGCACTCAGACCCGTAGACTGATGTCCCCAGAGGTAAAAAGGAACGAACAGGCCCCTAGGCACTAATCGGATCCATTGCTTTGGTTTCCAGGCATCTCTCCTCAGAGGCCTGGATCTCAATACCAGCATATGGCTGTTTCTTTACTCACCCATCAGAACAAAACTCATCTACACATGGGAAACATGCACGTTGGAGCTGTGTCAAAGCCTCTGTTTAGGAGAACCCTTCAGGGCCCCAGGGCCACCGCTTCATTCCAAAGTCTCCATAGACACAAAAACATATTAGGACACATTCACAGGAGAGTCCATTTAAACTCAGCCTCCTCGGTTGCCCCCCACATCCAGCAGATCTAACCTGTCTTGTTGCTTGGAGACAATTGGAATGCGAGGTGGGCTACCCAGCCATCCATCCTTAGAACCCTGCTCGGAATCATTGGCCTGGAGCCAACCAACATGTCTCAATTGTCCTGCAGAAGAATCTTTGCAGTTTGGAGCTTCTCACAACTCCCATCGTGGGAAAACCCCCATGTCCTCGTGATCCAACACCCTTCAAGAAAGGGCCATCAGGGCAGAAAGTCCAACCTGAGCGATCGTCTGAGCCTTGCCGTGACTTCAGATGCACGAGATCTCTATTGAGGTCTGTAGATTGTGCCTGCCATATCCTCACCCAGAAACCTAGGCCTAGCTTGGGTTCTCAGACTCCGTCCTCAGACTACTGGCCCACAAGCCCTCCAGTTAGGGAATCCAGAACTACAATGCCGCACTCTGCCTGCCCTACAGAAGTAAAACATTGCCCTCAGGGCTACCCCGAAACCCCAAATGAGGATCAACCTGCACGCCATTCGGCTGTACCCCAAACATATAGGCTGACATGGGCACTATTTCCCCTACTGACCCAGCCTGAGCCTGGACCTCTGGTCCCACCCAGACAGCTGGCCGCACACTGAGCACATCGGACCCGCCATGGCCTTAGGTCGTCATCTCGTCCCAACTGCGGTTTTCAGGCACCAGAACCTAGACCTTATCTCCAACCACTGCCCAGGGTTGAAAATTATGCAGAATCAGAACTCTTTCCCCATGGCAAGAAACCTTGTGCGTGGCATGTTGTCCAACGTTCAGTGTAGTTGAAACAAGCGTGGCCCATGAGGCCCAGCCCATGCTTGCGGGCCACATTGGTCACAAACACACATTGTGACCCTCAGCCTGAGCCCAGTCCTCAGGTAAGGCCTCTCAGGGCCTATATGAAGAGACAGCATATTGGGCTTGCCATGCCCCTAGGCCCCAATTTTTAACCATAGTTCGGGGTGTCCCTTCACTCTTCCCCAGGGCTCTGCTTTGGAATTCCTCTTTTGGTGGGACACCTGAGGTAACAAACCTGAAAGGAGTCCTCCCATCCCACAGATTGAAGAAAAACAATTGGGATCGGGCCAAATCCACAGAGAGGAAGATTCGTCCATGGCCCATGAGACCTCCCCAACATTCCACGGCCATCGCTGAAACAAAATCCAGAGACAAAAGCCTGAGCAAGCGCCTCAGACTCGCTCATTCTTCATATCCTGAAGAGTTCTTCTCATGGTTTGTAGATCGGGCGTGCCATACCTACGTCCCCAAACTTAAGCTGAGTTTGTGTTTTCAGTCTTCTGTCCTCAAAGTCCTGGGCCACACTCCCTCCAGGCTGGGGCCCCTGGAGCCACACATTAGGACTGCCCCCACCCAATCCATGGGAATTCTGCCCATTCCATTGTCAAAAATCGTACAAATTAGGAGAACCCTCCAAAGTCCCTGAGGCCATCCCAAAAGTGTAGGTCGACCGGGAAAAAAAAGGGCGGGTGATACCAGCTGAGCATCTACCTCCACTCATTTACCTCCACACATACCAAGAAGATTGAACCAGACAGGACCCGAGGCCATTATCGGATCCATTGCTTTGGTTTACAGGCATGTCTCCTCAAAAGCCTGGATTCCAATACCAGCAGAGGGGATTTCCTGAGGCACCCTTCAGAACAAATCTCGTCTCCACAAGGAAACTTGTGCATGGGAGCTATGCCAAAGCTTAGGAGAAAACTTCAGGGTCCCGGTACCACCTCCCCATTCCAAGGCCCTCATGGACACAAACACACGTTAGGACCCATCCTCTGGAAAGTGCATTTCAACTCAGCCACCCCGGGTGCTCCCGCAGATCCATTAGGTCTAAACTGTCTTGTTGCTAGGAGACAATTGGAAGGCGAGGCAGACTTCCCAGGCATCCATCCTCGAACTGTGCTCTGGAGTCATTCCATATGGGATGTCCTGGAGCTGTCCAACAGGTCTCAATTGTCCCGCAGAAGGAATCCTTGAAGGGGGCATCCCACATCTCCCAACGTGGAAAACCTCCATGGCCTCGAGATTCCGCTCCCTTCATGAAGGGGCCGTCATGCACAGAAACTCCAAACTGAGCCAACGTCGGATCCTCGCCCTGACTTCAGATGCATGAGATATTGGTTCAGATCTGCAGGGGGTACCTGCCGTGCCCTCACCCTGAATCCGAAGTCTAGCTTGTGTTCTCAGACTTCCGTCCTCACTCTCCTGGCCCCGAATCCCTCAAGTTTGGCAATTCCGGACCGACAATGAAGCACTCTGCCTGCCCTCTAGAAAAAATATATTCCCTAATGAGCAGCCCAGGCAGCTTAAATGAGGATAAACCTAAACGGCACTCGAAGGTACCCAAATTATATAGTCTAACCAGGGCACTAATGCACTGTCTGACACAACCTGAGCCCGGACCTGCTGACCAACACCCAGACAGCTGACCCCACGCTGAGCACATCAGACCCGCCATGGCCTTAGGTCATCATCTCTTCCCTACCTCAGTTTTCAGGCTTCAGAACCTAGACCTTATCTCCAATCACTGCCCACGGGTGACTGTGATGCAGAAATCAGAACTCTTCCTGACCCATGGCAAGAAACCTTGTGGTTGGCATGTTGTCCAACGTTCAGTGTAGGAGAAACCAGCATTCACCCTGAGGCCCCGCCCATTCTTGAGTGCGACGAGAGCATAAACACGCATTGTGACCTCAGCGTGTGTCCTGTCCTCTAGTAAGTCCTCTCAGTGGCTGGACCATTAGATGTCATAATGGGCTTGACATGTCCCTAGTCCCCAATTTTTAACCAGATTTCTGGTTGTCCTGTCGCCCCACCCCAGGGCTCTACTCTGGAATCCCTCATTTGGTGGGACATCTGAGGTTGAAAAACAAAATGAAACAAATCGGCAACAACAACAAAAAAACGGACTTCTTGCATCACCAGAATGAGCCCAAACTCTTTGGATGCGTCCGAACCCCCAGAGAGTAAGACTGGTCCATTTCCCATGAAGTCACCCGGCAATTTCACGACCATGAGTGACACGATATCCAGAGACAAAAACTTGAGCAAGAGCCTCACACTCGCCCTTTTTTCATATCCCGAAGTGTTCTCCTCATGGTCTGTAGATCAGTCCTGCCATACCTATGACCCAAAACATAAGCCGAGTTTGTGTTTTCAGACAACTGTCCAAACAGCTCTGGCCTACATGCCCTACAGGCTCAGGCTCCTGGAGCCAAACCGGAGAACTGTACTTGCCGTCTCCAAGGGAATTGTATGTGCCCATTCCAAAGGCCACAACCCTACTAGTAGGATAACCTCAAAAGTCCCTGAGGCCATCCCAATAGTTGTGGCTTCCCAGGACAAACAGGGGCAATCTGAGCCCATATGAGCACCTATCTGCACTCAGACCTGTAGACTGATGTCCCCAGAGGTAAAAAGGAACGAACAGGCCCCTAGGCACTAATCGGATCCCTTGCTTTGGTTTGCAGGCATCTCTCATCAGAGGCCTTGATTTCAATACCAGCATATGGCTGTTTCTTGACTCACCCATCAGAACAAATCTCATCTACACATGGGAAACATGCACGTTGGAGCTGTGTCAAAGCCTCTGTTTAGGAGAACCCTTCAGGGCCCCAGGGCCACCGCTTCATTCAAAGGTCTCCATAGACACAAAAACATATTAGGACACATCCACAGGAGAGTCCATTTCAACTCAGCCTCCTCGGTTGCCCCCCACATAAAGCAGATCTAACCTGTCTTGTTGCTTGGAGACAATTGGAATGCGAGGTGGGCTACCCAGCCATCCATCCTTAGAACCCTGCTCGGAATCGTTGGCCTGGAGCCAACCAACAGGTCTCAATTGTCCTGCAGAAGAATCTTTGCAGTTTGGAGCTTCTCACAACTCCCATCGTGGGAAAACCCCCATGTCCTCGTGATCCAACCCCCTTCAAGAACGGGCCATCAGGGCAGAAAGTCCAACAGGAGCGATCGTCTGAACTTTGCCCTGACTTCAGATGCACGAGATCTCTATTGAGGTCTGTAGATTGTGCCTGCCATATCCTCACCCAGAAACCTAGGCCTAGCTTGGGTTCTCATACTCCGTCCTCAGACTACTGGCCCACAAGCCCTCCAGTTTGGCAATCCAGAACTACAATGCCGCACTCTGCCTGCCCTACAGAAGTAAAACATTGCCCTCAGGGCTACCCCGAAACCCCAAATGAGGATCAACCTGCACGCCATTCGGCTGTACCCCAAACATATAGGCTGACCTGGGCACTATTTCCACTTCTGACCTAGCCTGAGCCTGGACCTCCTGGTCCCACCCAGACAGCTGGCCGCACACTGAGCACATCGGTCCCGCATGGCCTTAGGTCGTCATCTCTTCCCAACTGCGGTTTTCAGGCTCCAGAACCTAGACCTTATCTCCAACAACTGCCCAGGGTTGAAAATGATGCAGAAATCAAAACTCTTTCCCCATGGCAAGAAACCTTGTGGTTGGCATGTTGTCCAACGTGAGTGTAGTTGAAACAAGCGTGGCCCATGAGGCCCAGCCCATGCTTGCGGGCCACATTGGTCACAAAGACACATTGTGACCCTCAGCCTGAGCCCAGGCCTCAGTAAGGCCTCTCAGGGCCTATATGAAGAGACAGCATATTGGGCTTGCCATGCCCCTAGGCCCCAATTTTTAACCATAGTTCGGGGTGTCCCTTCACTCTTCCCCAGGGCTCTGCTTTGGAATTCCTCTTTTGGTGGGACACCTGAGGTAACAAACCTGAAAGGAGTCCTCCCATCCCACAGATTGACGAAAAGCAATTGAGATTCGGCCAAATCCACAGAGAGGAGATTCGTCCATGGCCCATGAGACCTCCCCAACATTCCACGGCCATCGCTGAAACAAAATCCAGAGACAAAAGCCTGAGCAAGCGCCTCAGACTCGCTCATTCTTCATATCCTGAAGAGTTCTTCTCATGGTTTGTAGATCGGGCGTGCCATACCTACGTCCCCAAACTTAAGCTGAGTTTGTGTTTTCAGTCTTCTGTCCTCAAAGTACTGGGCCACACTCCCTCCAGGCTGGGGCCCCTGGAGCCACACATTAGGACTGCCCCCACCCAATCCATGGGAATTCTGCCCATTCCATTGTCAAAAATCGTACAAATTAGGAGAACCCTCCAAAGTCCCTGAGGCCATCCCAATAGTGTAGGTCGACCGGGAAAAAAAGGGCGGGTGATACCAGCTGAGCATCTACCTCCACTCATCTACCTCCACTCATACCAAGAAGATTGAACCAGACAGGACCCGAGGCCATTATCGGATCCATTGCTTTGGTTTACAGGCATGTCTCCTCAAAAGCCTGGATTCCTATACCAGCAGAGGGGATTTCCTGAGGCACCCAACAGAACAAATCACTTCTCCACAAGGAAACTTGTGCAAGGGAGCTATGCCAAAGCTTAGGAGAATAATTCAGGGTCCCGGTGCCACCTCCACATTCCAAGGCCCTCATGGACACAAACACACGTTAGGACCCATTCTCTGGAATGTGCATTTCAACTCAGCCAACCCGGTTGCTCCCGCAGATCCATTAGATCTAAACTGTCTTGTTGCTAGGAGACAATTGGAAGGCGAGTCAGACTTCCCAGGCATCCATCCTCGAACGGTGCTCTGGAGTCATTCCATAAGGGATATCCTGGAGCTGTCCAACAGGTCTCAATTGTCCCGCAGAAGGAATCCTTGAAGGGGGCATCCCACATCCCCCAACGTGGAAAAGCTCCATGGCCTCGAGATTCCGCTCCCTTCATGAAGGGGCCGTCATACACAGAAACTCCAACCTGAGCCAACGTGGGATCCTCGCCCTGACTTCAGATGCATGAGATATTGGTTCAGATCTGCAGGGGGAACCTGCCGTGCCCTCACCCTGAATCCGAAGTCTCCTTGGGTTCTCAGACTTCCTTCCTCACTCTCCTGGCCCCGAAGCCCTCAAGTTTGGCAATTCCGGACCGACAATGAAGCACTCTGCCTGCCCTCTAGAAAAAATATATTGCCTAATGAGCTGCCCAGGCAGCTTAAATGAAGATAAACCTACACGGCACTCGAATGTACCCAAATTATATAGTCTAACCTGGGCACTAATGCACTGTCTGACACAACCTGAGCCCGGACCTGCTGATCAACACCCAGACACCTGACCGCACCCTGAGCACATCAGACCCGCCATGGCCTTAGATCATCATCTCTTCCCTACCTCAGTTTTCAGGCTTCAGATCCTAGACCTTATCTCCAATCACTGCCCACGGGTGACTGTGATGCAGAAATCAGAACTCTTCCTGACCCATGGCAAGAAACCTTGTGGTTGGCATGTTGTCCAACGTTCAGTGTAGGAGAAACCAGCATTCACCCTGAGGCCCCGCCCATTCTTGAGTGCGACGAGAGCATAAACACGCATTGTGACCTCAGCGTGAGTCCTGTCCTCTAGTAAGTCCTCTCAGTGGCTGGACCATTAGATGTCATAATGGGCTTGACATGTCCCTAGTCCCCAATTTTTAACCAGATTTCTGGTTGTCCAGTCGCCCCACCCCAGGGCTCTACTATGGAATCCCTCATTTGGTGGGACATCTGAGGTTGAAAAACAAAATGAAACAAATCGACAACAACAACAAAAAAACGGACTTCTTCCATCCCCAGAATGACGCCAAACTCTTTGGACGGGACCGAACCCCCAGAGAGTAACACTCGTCCATTTCCCATGAAGTCACCCGGCAATTTCACGACCATGAGTGACACGATATCCAGAGACATAAACTTGAGCAAGAGCCTCACACTCGCCCTTTTTTCATATCCCGTAGTGTTCTCCTCATGGTCTGTAGATCAGTCCTGCCATACCTGGACCAAAAACATAAGCCGAGTTTGTGTTTTCAGACAACTGTCCAAACAGCTCTGGCCTACACACCCTACAGGCTCAGGGCCCTGGAGCCAAACCTGAGGACTGTACTTGCCCTCTCCAAGGGAATTGTATGTGCCCATTCCAATGGCCACAACCCTACTAATAGGATAACCTCTAAAGTCCCTAAGGCCATCCCAATAGTTGTGGCTTCCCAGGACAAACAGGGGCAATCTGAGCCCATCTGAGCACCTACCTGCACTCAGACCCGTAGACTGATGTCCCCAAAGGTAAAAAGGAACGAACAGGCCCCTAGGCACTAATCGGATCCATTGCTTTGTTTTGCAGGCATCTCTCCTCAGAGGCCTGGATCTCAATACCAGCATATGGCTGTTTCTTGACTCACCCATCAGAACAAACTCATCTACAAATGGGAAACATGCACGTTGGAGCTGTGTCAAAGCCTCTGTTTAGGAGTACCCTTCAGGGCCCCAGGGCCACCGCTTCATTCCAAGGTCTCCATAGACACAAAAACATATTAGGACACATCCACAGGAGAGTCCATTTCAACTCAGCCTCCTCGGTTGCCCCCCACATCCAGCGGATCTAACCTGTCTTGTTGCTTGGAGACAATTGGAATGCGAGGTGGGCTACCCAGCCATCCATCCTTAGAACCCTGCTCAGAATCGTTGGCCTGGAGCCAACCAACAGATCTCAATTGTCCTGAGAAGAATCTTTGCAGTTTGGAGCTTCTCACAACTCCCATCGTGGGAAAACCCCCATGTCCTCGTGATCCAACCCCCTTCAAGAAAGGGCCATCAGGGCAGAAAGTCCAACCTGAGCGATCGTCTGATCCTTGCCCTGACTTCAGATGCACGAGATCTCTATTGAGGTCTGTAGATTGTGCCTGCCATATCCTCACCCAGAAACCTAGGCCTAGCTTGGGTTCTCAGACTCCGTCCTCAGACTACTGGCCCACAAGCCCTCCAGTTGGGCAATCCAGAACTAAAATGCCGCACTCTGCCTGCCCTACAGAAGTAAAACATTGCCCTCAGGGCTACACCGAAACCCCAAATGAGGATCAACCTGCACGCCATTCGGCTGTACCCCAAACATATAGGCTGACCTGGGCACTATTTCCACTTCTGACCTAGCCTGAGCCTGGACCTCCTGGTCCCACCCAGACAGCTGGCCGCACACTGAGCACATCGGTCCCGCATGGCCTTAGGTCGTCATCTCTTCCCAACTGCGGTTTTCTGGCTCCAGAACCTAGACCTTATCTCCAACCACTGCCCAGGGTTGAAAATGATGCAGAAATCAGAACTCTTTCCCCATGGAAGAAAACTTGTGGTTGGCATGTTGTCCAACGTTCAGTGTAGTTGAAACAAGCGTGGCCCATGAGGCCCAGCCCATGCTTGCGGGCCACATTGGTCACAAAGACACATTGTGACCCTCAGCCTGAGCCCAGGCTTCAGTAAGGCCTCTCAGGGCCTATATGAAGAGACAGCATATTGGGCTTTCCATGCCCCTAGGCCCCAATTTTTAACCATAGTTCGCGGTGTCCCTTCACTCTTCCCCAGGGCTCTGCTTTGGAATTCCTCTTTTGGTGGGACACCTGAGGTAACAAACCTGAAAGGAGTCCTCCATCCCACAGATTGACGAAAAACAATTGGGATCGGGCCAAATCCACAGAGAGGAAGATTTGTCCATGGCCCATGAGACCTCCCCAACATTCCACGGCCATCGCTGAAACAAAATCCAGAGACAAAAGCCTGAGCAAGCGCCTCAGACTCGCTCATTCTTCATATCCTGAAGAGTTCTTCTCATGGTTTGTAGATCGGGCGTGCCATACCTACGTCCCCAAACTTAAGCTGAGTTTGTGTTTTCAGTCTTCTGTCCTCAAAGTACTGGGCCACACTCCCTCCAGGCTGGGGCCCCTGGAGCCACACATTAGGACTGCCCCCACCCAATCCATGGGAATTCTGCCCATTCCATTGTCAAAAATCGTACAAATTAGGAGAACCCTCGAAAGTCCCTGAGGCCATCCCAATAGTGTAGGTCGACCGGGAAAAAAAAGGGCGGGTGATACCAGCTGAGCATCTACCTCCACTCATCTACCTCCACTCATACCAAGAAGATTGAACCAGACAGGACCCGAGGCCATTATCAGATCTATTGCTTTGGTTTACAGGCACGTCTCCTCAAAAGCCTGGATTCCTATACCAGCAGAGGGGATTTCCTGAGGCACCCATCAGAACAAATCACGTCTCCACAAGGAAACTTGTGCATGGGAGCTATGCCAAAGCTTAGGAGAATAATTCAGGGTCCCGGTGCCACCTCCCCATTCCAAGACCCTCATGGACAGAAACACACGTTAGGACCCATCTTTTGGAAAGTGCATTTCAACTCAGCCACCCCGGTTGCTCCCGCAGATCCATTAGATCTAAACTGTCTTGTTGCTAGGAGACAATTGGAAGGCGAGGCAGACTTCCCAGGCATCCATCCTCGAACGGTGCTCTGGAGTCATTCCATATGGGATGTCCTGGAGCTGTCCAACAGGTCTCAATTGTCCCGCAGAAGGAATCCTTGAAGGGGGCATCCCATATCTCCCAACGTGGAAAACCTCCATGGCCTCGAGATTCCGCTCCCTTCATGAAGGGGCCGTCATACACAGAAACTCCAACCTGAGCCAACGTGGGATCCTCGCCCTGACTTCAGATGCATGAGATATTGGTTCAGATCTGCAGGGGGAACCTGCCGTGCCCTCACCCTGAATCCGAAGTCTAGCTTGTGTTCTCAGACTTCCGTCCTCACTCTCCTGGCCCCGAAGCCCTCAAGTTTGGCAATTCCGGACCGACAATGAAGCACTCTGCCTGCCCTCTAGAAAAAATATATTGCCTAATGAGTTGCCCAGGCAGCTTAAATGAAGATAAACCTACACGGCACTCGAATGTACCCAAATTATATAGTCTAACCTGGGCACTAATGCACTGTCTGACACAACCTGAGCCCGGACCTGCTGATCAACACCCAGACACCTGACCGCACCCTGAGCACATCAGACCCGCCATGGCCTTAGGTCATCATCTCTTCCCTACCTCAGTTTTCAGGCTTCAGATCCTAGACCTTATCTCCAATCACTGCCCACGGGTGACTGTGATGCAGAAATCAGAACTCTTCCTGACCCATGGCAAGAAACCTTGTGGTTGGCATGTTGTCCAACGTTCAGTGTAGGAGAAACAGGCATTCACCCTGAGGCCCCGCCCATTCTTGAGTGCGACGAGAGCATAAACACGCATTGTGACCTCAGCGTGAGTCCTGTCCTCTAGTAAGTCCTCTCAGTGGCTGGACCATTAGATGTCATAATGGGCTTGACATGTCCCTAGTCCCCAATTTTTAACCAGATTTCTGGTTGTCCAGTCACCCCACCACAGGACTCTACTCTGGAATCCCTCATTTGGTGGGACATCTGAGGTTGAAAAACAAAATGAAAGAAATCGACAACAACAACAAAAAAACGGACTTCTTCCATCCCCAGAATGACGCCAAACTCTTTGGACGGGACCGAACCCCCAGAGAGTAAGACTCGTCCATTTCCCATGAAGTCACCCGGCAATTTCACGACCATGAGTGACACGATATCCAGAGACATAAACTTGAGCAAGAGCCTCACACTCGCCCTTTTTTCATATCCCGAAGTGTTCTCCTCATGGTCTGTAGATCAGTCCTGCCATACCTGGACCAAAAACATAAGCCGAGTTTGTGTTTTCAGACAACTGTCCAAACAGCTCTGGCCTACACACCCTACAGGCTCAGGGCCCTGGAGCCAAACCTGAGGACTGTACTTGCCCTCTCCAAGGGAATTGTATGTGCCCATTCCAATGGCCACAACCCTACTAATAGGATAACCTCCAAAGTCCCTGAGGCCATCCCAATAGTTGTGGCTTCCCAGGACAAACAGGGGCAATCTGAGCCCATCTGAGCACCTACCTGCACTCAGACCCGTAGACTGATGTCCCCAAAGGTAAAAAGGAACGAACAGGCCCCTAGGCACTAATCGGATCCATTGCTTTGGTTTCCAGGCATCTCTCCTCAGAGGCCTGGATTTCAATACCAGCATATGGCTGTTTCTTGACTCACCCATCAGAACAAAACTCATCTACACATGGGAAACATGCACGTTGGAGCTGTGTCAAAGCCTCTGTTTAGGAGAACCCTTCAGGGCCCCAGGGCCACCGCTTCACACCAAGGTCTCCATAGACACAAAAACATATTAGGACACATTCACAGGAGAGTCCATTTAAACTCAGCCTCCTCGGTTGCCCCCCACATCCAGCAGATCTAACCTGTCTTGTTGCTTGGAGACAATTGGAATGCGAGGTGGGCTACCCAGCCATCCATCCTTAGAACCCTGCTCGGAATCGTTGGCCTGGAGCCAACCAACAGGTCTCAATTGTCCTGCAGAAGAATCTTTGCAGTTTGGAGCTTCTCACAACTCCCATCATGGGAAAGCGCCCATGTCCTCGTGATCCAACCCCATTCAAGAAAGGGCCATCAGGGCAGAAAGTCCAACCTGAGCGATCGTCTGATCCACGAGATCTCTATTGAGGTCTGTAGATTGTGCCTGCCATATCCTCACCCAGAAACCTAGGCCTAGCTTGCGTTCTCAGACTCCGTCCTCAGACTACTGGCCCACAAGCCCTCCAGTTGGGTAATCCAGAACTACAATGCCGCACTCTGCCTGCCCTACAGAAGTCAAACATTGCCCTCAGGGCTACCCCGAAACCCCAAATGAGGATCAACCTGCACGCCATTCGGCTGTACCCCAAACATATAGGCTGACCTGGGCACTATTTCCCCTTCTGACCCAGCCTGAGCCTGGACCTCCTGGTCCCACGCAGACAGCTGGCCGCACACAGAGCACATCGGACCGGCCATGGCCTTAGGTCGTCATCTCTTCCCAACTGCGGTTTTCAGGCTCCAGAACCTAGACCTTATCTCCAACCACTGCCCAGGGTTGAAAATGATGCAGAAATCAGAACTCTTTCCCCATGGCAAGAAACCTTGTGGTTGGCATGTTGTCTAACGTTCAGTGTAGTTGAAACAAGCGTGGCCCATGAGGCCCAGCCCATGCTTGCGGGCCCCATTGGTCACAAACACACATTGTGACCCTCAGCCTGAGCCCAGTCCTCAGGTAAGGCCTCTCAGGGCCTATATGAAGAGACAGCATATTGGGCTTGCCATGCCCCTAGGCCCCAATTTTTAACCATAGTTCGGGTTGTCCCTTCACTCTTCCCCAGGGATCTGCTTTGGAATTCCTCTTTTGGTGGGACACCTGAGGTAACAAACCTGAAAGGTGTCCTCCCATCCCACAGATTGACGAAAAACAATTGGGATTGGGTCAAATCCACAGAGAGGAAGATTCGTCCATGGCCCATGAGACCGCCCCAACATTCCACGGCCATCGCTGAAACAAAATCCAGAGATAAAAGCCTGAGCAAGCGCCTCAGACTCGCTCATTCTTCATATCCTGAAGAGTTCTTCTCATGGTTTGTAGATCAGGCGTGCCATAATTACGTCCCCAAACTTAAGCTGAGTTTGTGTTTTCAGTCTTCTGTCCTCAAAGTCCTGGGCCACACTCCCTCCAGGCTGGGGCCCCTGGAGCCACACATTAGGACTGCCCCCACCCAATCCATGGGAATTCTGCCCATTCCATTGTCAAAAATCATACAAATTAGGAGAAACCTCCAAAGTCCCTGAGGCCATCCCAATAGTGTAGGTCGCCCGGGACAAAAAGGGCGGTTGATACCGGCTGAGCATCTACCTCCACTCATCTACCTCCACTCATACCAAGGAGATTGAACCAGACAGGACCCGAGGCCTTTATCGGATCCATTGCTTTGGTTTACAGGCATGTCTCCTCAAAAGCCTGGATTCCAATACCAGCAGAGGGGATTTCCTGAGGCACCCATCAGAACAAATCTCGTCTCCACAAGGAAACTTGTGCATGGGAGCTATGCCAAAGCTTAGGAGATACTTCAGGGTCCCGGTGCCACCTCCCCATTCCAAGGCCCTCATGGACATAAACACACGTTAGACCCATCCTCTGGAATGTGCATTTCAACTCAGCCACCCCGGTTGCTCCCTCAGATCCATTAGATCTAAACTGTCTTGTTGCTAGGCGACAATTGGAAGGCGAGGCGGACTTTCCAGGCATCCATCCTGGAACTGTGCTCTGGAGTCATTCCATATGGGATGTCCTGGAGCTGTCCAACAGGTCTCAATTGTCCCGCAGAAGGAATCCTTGAAGGGGGCATCCCACATCTCCCAACGTGGAAAACCTCCATGGCCTTGAGATTCCGCTCCCTTCATGAAGGGGCCGTCATGCACAGAAACTCCAACCTGAGCCAACGTGGGACCCTCGCCCTGACTTCAGATGCATGAGATATTGGTTCAGATATGCAGGGGGTACCTGCCGTGCCCTCACCCTGAATCCGAAGTCTAGCTTGTGTTCTCAGACTTCCGTCCTCACTCTCCTGGCCCCGAAGCCCTCAAGTTTGGCAATTCCGGACCGACAATGAAGCACTCTGCCTGCCCTCTAGAAAATATATATTGTCTAATGAGCAGCCCAGGCAGCTTAAATGAGGATAAACCTACACGGCACTCGAATGTACCCAACTTATATAGTCTAACCTGGGCACTAATGCACTGTCTGACACAACCTGAGCCCGGACCTGCTGACCAACACCCAGACAGCTGACCGCACGCTGAGCACATCAGACCCGCCATGGCCTTAGGTCATCATCTCTTCCCGACCTCAGTTTTCAGGCTTCAGAACCTAGACCTTATCTCCAATCACTGCCCACGGGTGACTGTGATGCAGAAATCAGAACTCTTCCTGACCCATGGCAAGAAACCTTGTGGTTGGCATGTTGTCCAACGTTCAGTGTAGGAGAATCCAGCATTCACACTGAGGCCCCGCCCATTGTTGCGTGCGACGAGAGCATAAACACGCATTGTGACCTCAACGAGAGTCCTGTCCTCTAGTAAGTCCTCTCAGTGGCTGGACCATTAGATGTCATAATGGGCTTGACATGTCCCTAGTCCCCAATTTTTAACCAGATTTCTGGTTGTCCAGTCGCCCCACCACAGGGCTCTACTCTGGAATCCCTCATTTGGTGGGACATCTGAGGTTGAAAAACAAAATGAAGCAAATTGACAACAACAAAAAAACGGTCTTCTTCCATCCCCAGAATGACCCCAAACTCTTTGGATGGGACCGAACCCCCAGAGAGTAAGACTCGTCCATTTCCCATGAAGTCACCCGGCAATTTCACGACCATGAGTGACACGATATCCAGAGACAAAAACTTGAGCAAGAACCTCACACTCGCCCTTTTTTCATATCCCGTAGTGTTCTCCTCATGGTCTGTAGATCAGTCCTGCCATACCTATGAACCAAAACATAAGCCGAGTTTGTGTTTTCAGACAACTGTCCAAACAGCTCTGGCCTACACACCCTACAGGCTCAGGGCCCTGGAGCCAAACCTGAGGACTGTACTTGCCCTCTCCAAGGGAATTGTATGTGCCCATTCTAATGGCCACAACCCTACTAGTAGGATAACCTCCAAAGTCCCTGATGCCATCCCAATAGTTGTGGCTTCCCAGGACAAACAGGGGCAATCTGAGCCCATCTGAGCACCTACCTGCACTCAGACCCGTAGACTGATGTCCCCAGAGGTAAAAAGGAACGAACAGGCCCCTAGGCACTAATCGGATCCATTGCTTTGTTTTCCAGGCATCTCTCCTCAGAGGCCTGGATTTCAATACCAGCATATGGCTGTTTCTTGACTCACCCATTAGAACAAATCTCATCTACACATGGGAAACATGCACGTTGGAGCTGTGTCAAAGCCTCTGTTTAGGAGAACCCTTCAGGGCCCCAGGGCCACCGCTTCATTCCAAGGTCTCCATAGACACAAAAACATATTAGGACACATCCACAGGAGAGTCCATTTCAACTCAACCTCCTCGGTTGCCCCCACATCCAGCAGATCTAACCTGTCTTGTTGCTTGGAGACAATTGGAATGCGAGGTGGGCTATCCATCCTTAGAACCCTGCTCGGAATCGTTGGCCTGGAGCCAACCAACAGGTCTCAATTGTCCTGCAGAAGAATCTTTGCAGTTTGGAGCTTCTCACAACTCCCATCGTGGGAAAACCCCCATGTCCTCGTGATCCAACCCCCTTCAAGAAAGGGCCATCAGGGCAGAAAGTCTAACCTGAGCGATCGTCTGATCCTTGCCCTGACTTCAGATGCACGAGATCTCGATTGAGGTCGGTAGATTGTGCCTGCCATATCCTCACCCAGAAACCTAGGCCTAGCTTGGTTTCTCAGACTCAGTCCTCAGACTACTGGCCCACAAGCCCTCCAGTTGGGCAATCCAGAACTACAATGCCGCACTCTGCCTGCCCTACAAAAGTAAAACATTGCCCGCAGGGCTACCCCGAAACCGCAAATGAGGATCAACCTGCACGCCATTAGGCTGTACCCCAAACATATAGGCTGACCTGGGCACTATTTCCCCTTCTGACCCAGCCTGAGCCTGGACCTCCTGGTCCCACCCAGATAGCTGGCCGCACACTGAGCACATCGGACAAGCCATGGCCTTAGGTCGTCATCTCTTCCCAACTGCGGTTTTCAGGCTCCAGAACCTAGGCCTTATCACCAACCACTGCCCAGGTCTGAAAATGATGCAGAAATCAGAACTCTTTCCCCATGGCAAGAAACCTTGTGGTTGGCATGTTGTCCAACGTTCAGTGTAGTTGAAACAAGCGTGGCCCATGTGGCCCAGCCCATGCTTGCGGGCCACATTGGTCACAAACACACATTGTGACCCTCAGCCTGAGCCCAGTCCTCAGGTAAGGCCTCTCAGGGCCTATATGAAGAGACAGCATATTGGGCTTGCCATGCCCCTAGGCCCCAATTTTTAACCAAAGTTCGGGTTGTCCCTTCACTCTTCCCCAGGGCTCTGCTTTGGAATTCCTCTTTTGGTGGGACACCTGAGGTAAAAAACCTGAAAGGAGTCTTCCCATCCCACAGATTGACAAAAAACAATTGAGATCGGGCCAAATCCACAGAGAGGAAGATTCGTCCATGGCCCATGAGACCTCCCCAACATTCCACGGCCATCGCTGAAACAAAATCCAGAGACAAAAGCCTGAGCAAGCGCCTCAGACTCGCTCATTCTTCATATCCTGAAGAGTTCTTCTCATGGTTTGTAGATCGGGCGTACCATACCTACGTCCCCAAACTTAAGCTGAGTTTGTGTTTTTAGTCTTCTGTCCTCAAAGCCCTGGGCCACACTCCCTCCAGGATGGGTCCCCTGGAGCCACACATTAGGACTGCCCCCACCCAATCCATGGGAATTCTGCCCATTCCATTGTCAAACATCATACAAATTAGGAGAACCCTCCAAAGTCCCTGAGGCCATCCCAATAGTGTAGGTCGCCCGGGACAAAAAAGGGCGGTTGATTACGGCTGAGCATCTACCTCCACTCATCTACCTCCACTCATACCAAGAAGATTGAACCAGACAGGACCCGAGGCCATTATCGGATCCATTGCTTTGGTTTACAGGCATGTCTCCTCAAAAGCCTGGATTCCAATACCAGCAGAGGGGATTTCCTGAGGCACCCATCAGAACAAATCTCGTCTCCACAAGGAAACTTGTGCATGGGAGCTAAGCCAAAGCTTAGGAGAATACTTCAGGGTCCCGGTGCCACCTCCCCATTCCAAGGCCCTCATGGACACAAACACATGTTAGGACCCATCCTCTGGAAAGTGCATTTCAACTCAGCCACCCCGGTAGCTCCCGCAGATCCATTAGATCTAAACTGTCTTGTTGCTAGGAGACAATTGGAAGGCGAGGCGGACTGCCCAGTCATCCATCCTGGAACAGTGCTGTGGAGTCATTCCATATGGGATGTCCTGGAGCTGTCCAACAGGTCTCAATTGTCCCGCAGAAGGAATCCTTGAAGGGGGCATCCCACATCTCCCAACGTGGAAAACCTCCATGGCCTTGAGATTCCGCTCCCTTCATGGAGGGGCCGTCATGCACAGAAACTCCAACCTGAGCCAACGTCGGATCCTCGCCCTGACTTCAGATGCATGAGATATTGGTTCAGATCTGCAGGGGGTACCTGCCGTGCCCTCACCCTGAATCCGAAGTCTAGCTTGTGTTCTCAGACTTCCGTCCTCACTCTCCTGGCCCCGAAGCCCTCAAGTTTGTCAATTCCGGACCGACAATGAAGCACTCTGCCTGCCCTCTAGAAAAAATATATTGCCTAATGAGCAGCCCAGGCAGCTTAAATGAGGATAAACCTACACGGCACTCGAATGTACCCAAATTATATAGTCTAACCTGGGCACTAATGCACTGTCTGACACAACCTGAGCCCGGACCTGCTGACCAACACCCAGACAGCTGACCGCACGCTGAGCACATCAGACCCGCCATGGCCTTAGGTCATCATCTCTTCCCGACCTCAGTTTTCAGGCTTCAGAACCTAGACCTTATCTCCAATCACTGCCCACGGGTGACTGTGATGCAGAAATCAGAACTCTTCCTGACCCATGGCAAGAAACCTTGTGGTTGGCATGTTGTCCAACGTTCAGTGTAGGAGAATCAGCATTCACCCTGAGGCCCCGCCCATTCTTGAGTGCGACGAGAGCATAAACACGCATTGTGACCTCAGCCTGAGTCCTGTCCTCTAGTAAATCCTCTCAGTGGCTGGACCATTAGATGTCATAATGGGCTTGACATGTCCCTAGTCCCCAATTTTTAACCAGATTTCTGGTTGTCCAGTCGCCCCACCACAGGGCTCTACTCTGGAATCCCTCATTTGGTGGGACATCTGAAGTTGAAAAACAAAATGAAACAAATCGACAACAACAACAAAAAAACGGACTTCTTCCATCCCCAGAATGACCCCAAACTCTTTGGACGGGACCTAACCCCCAGAGAGTAAGACTCGTCCATTTCCCATGAAGTCATCCGGCAATTTAACGACCATGAGTGACACGATATCCAGAGACAAAAACTTGAGCAAGAGCCTCACACTCGCCCTTTTTTCATATCCCGAAGTGTTCTCCTCATGGTCTGTAGATCAGGCCTGCCATACCTATGACCCAAAACATAAGCCGAGTTTGTGTTTTCAGACAACTGTCCAAACAGCTCTGGCCTACACACCCTACAGGCTCAGGGCCCTGGAGCCAAACCTGAGGACTGTACTTGCCCTCTCCAAGGGAATTGTATGTGCCCATTCCAATGGCCACAACCCTACTAGTAGGATAACCTCCAAAGTCCCTGAGGCCATCCCAATAGTTGTGGCTTCCCAGGACAAACAGGGGCAATCCGAGCCCATCTGAGCTCCTACCTGCACTCAGACCCGTAGACTGATGTCCCCAGAGGTAAAAAGGAACGAACAGGCCCCTAGGCACTAATCGGATCCATTGCTTTGTTTTCCAGGCATCTCTCCTCAGAGGCCTGGATTTCAATACCAGCATATGGCTGTTTCTTGACTCACCCATCAGAACAAATCTCATCTACACATGGGAAACATGCACGTTGGAGCTGTGTCAAAGCCTCTGTTTAGGAGAACCCTTCAGGGCCCCAGGGCCACCGCTTCATTCCAAGGTCTCCATAGACACAAAAACATATTAGGACACATCCACAGGAGAGTCCATTTCAACTCAGCCTCCTCGGTTGCCCCCCACATCCAGCAGATCTAACCTGTCTTGTTGCTTGGAGACAATTGGAATGCGAGGTGGGCTACCCAGCCATCCATCCTTAGAACCCTGCTCGGAATCGTTGGCCTGGAGCCAACCAACAGGTCTCAATTGTCCTGCAGAAGAATCTTTGCAGTTTGGAGCTTCTCACAACTCCCATCGTGGGAAAACCCCCATGTCCTCGTGATCCAACCCCCTTCAAGAAAGGGCCATCAGGGCAGAAAGTCCAACCTGAGCGATCGTCTGATCCTTGCCCTGACTTCAGATGCACGAGATCTCTATTGAGGTCTGTAGATTGTGCCTGCCATATCCTCACCCAGAAACCAAGGCCTAGCTTGGGTTCTCAGACTCAGTCCTCAGACTACTGGCCCACAAGCCCTCCAGTTTGGCAATCCAGAACTACAATGCCGCACTCTGCGTGCCCTACAGAAGTAAAACATTGCCCTTAGGGCTACCCCGAAACCCGAAATGAGGATCAACCTGCACGCCATTCGGCTGTACCCCAAACATATAGGCTGACCTGGGCACTATTTCCCCTTCTGACCCAGCCTGAGCCTGGACCTCCTGGTCCCACCCAGACAGCTGGCCGCACACTGAGCACATCGGACCCGCCATGGCCTTAGGTCGTCATCTCTTCCCAACTGCGGTTTTCAGGCTCCAGAACCTAGACCTTATCTCCAACCACTGCCCAGGGTTGAAAATGATGCTTAAATCAGAACTCTTTCCCCATGGCAAGAAACCTTGTGGTTGGCATGTTGTCCAATGTTCAGTGTAGTTGAAACAAGCGTGGCCCATGAGGCCCAGCCCATGCTTGCGGGCCACATTGGGCACAAACACACATTGTGACCCTCAGCCTGAGCCCAGTCCTCAGGTAAGGCCTCTCAGGGCCTATATGAAGAGACAGCATATTGGGCTTGCCATGCCCCTAGGCCCCAATTTTTAACCATAGTTCGGGTTGTCCCTTCACTCTTCCCCAGGGCTCTGCTTTGGAATTCCTCTTTTGGTGGGACACCTGAGGTAACAAACCTGAAAGGAGTCCTCCCATCCCACAGATTGACGAAAAACAATTGGGATCGGGCCAAATCCACAGAGAGGAAGATTCGTCCATGGCCCATGAGGCCTCCCCGACATTCCAGGGCCATCGCTGATACAAAATCCAGAGACAAAAGCCTGAGCAAGCGCCTCAGACTCGCTCATTCTTCATATTATGAAGAGTTCTTCTCATGGTTTGTAGATCGGGCGTGCCATACCTACGTCCCCAAACTTAAGCTGAGTTTGTGTTTTCAGTCTTCTGTCCTCAAAGTCCTGGGCCACACTGCCTCCAGGCTGGGGCCCCTGGAGCCACACATTAGGACTGCCCACACCCAATCCATGGGAATTCTGCCCATTCCATTGTCAAAAATCGTACAAATTAGGAGAACCCTCCAAAGTCCCTGAGGCCATCCCAATAGTGTAGGTCGCCCGGGACAAAAAGGGCGGTTGATACCGGCTGAGCATCTACCTCCACTCATCTACCTCCACTCATACCAAGAAGATTGAACCAGACAGGACCCAAGGCCATTATCGGATCCATTGCTTTGGTTTACAGGCATGTCTCCTCAAAAGCCTGGATTCCAATACCAGCAGAGGGGATTTCCTGAGGCACCCATCAGAACAAATCCCGTCTCCACAAGGAAACTTCTGCATAGGAGCTAAGCCAAAGCTTAGGAGAATACTTCAGGGTCCCGTTGCCACCTCCCCATTCCAAGGCCCTCATGGACACAAACACATGTTAGGACCCATCCTCTGGAAAGTGCATTTCAACCCAGCCACCCCGGTTGCTCCCGCAGATCCATTAGATCTAAACTGTCTTGTTGCTAGGAGACAATTGGAAGGCGAGGCGGACTGCCCAGTCATCCATCCTGGAACGGTGCTCTGGAGTCATTCCATATGGGATGTCCTGGAGCTGTCCAACAGGTCTCAATTGTCCCGCAGAAGGAATCCTTGAAGGGGGCATCCCACATCTCCCAACGTGGAAAACCTCCATGGCCTCGAGATTCCGCTCCCTTCATGGAGGGGCCGTCATGCACAGAAACTCCAACCTGAGCCAACGTCGGATCCTCGCGCTGACTTCAGATGCTTGAGATATTGGTTCAGATCTGCAGGGGGTACCTGCCGTGCCCTCACCCTGAATCCGAAGTCTAGCTTGTGTTCTCAGACTTCCGTCCTCACTCTCCTGGCCCCGAAGCCCTCAAGTTTGGCAATTCCGGACCGACAATGAAGCACTCTGCCTGCCCTCTAGAAAAAATATATTGCCTAATGAGCAGCCCAGGCAGCTTAAATGAGGATATACCTACACGGCACTCGAATGTACCCAAATTATATAGTCTAACCTGGGCACTAATGCACTGTCTGACACAACCTGAGCCCGGACCTGCTGACCAACACCCAGACAGCTGACCGCACGCTGAGCACATCAGACCCGCCATGGCCTTAGGTCATCATCTCTTCCCTACCTCAGTTTTCAGGCTTCAGAACCTAGACCTTATCTCCAATCACTGCCCACGGGTGACTGTGATGCAGAAATCAGAACTCTTCCTGACCCATGGCAAGAAACCTTGTGGTTGGCATGTTGTCAAACGTTCAGTGTAGGAGAAAGCAGCATTCACCCTGAGACCCCGCCCATTCTTGAGTGCGACGAGAGCATAAACACGCATTGTGACCTCAGCGTGAGTCCTGTCCTCTAGTAAGTCCTCTCAGTGGCTGGACCATTAGATGTCATAATGGGCTTGACATGTCCCTAGTCCCCAATTTTTAACCAGATTTCTGGTTGTCCAGTCGCCCCACCCCAGGGCTCTACTCTGGAATCCCTCATTTGTAGGACATCTGAGGTTGAAAAACAAAATGAAACAAATCGACAACAACAACAAAAAAACGGACTTCTTCCATCCCCAGAATGACCCCAAACTCTTTGGACGGGACCGAACCCCCAGAGAGTAAGACTCGTCCATTTCCCATGATGTCACCCGGCAATTTCACGGCAATGAGTGACACGATATCCAGAGACAAAAACTTGAGCAAGAGCCTCACACTCGCCCCTTTTTCATATCCCGAAGTGTTCTCCTCATGGTCTGTAGATCAGTCCTGCCATACCTATGACCCAAAACATAAGCCGAGTTTGTGTTTTCAGACAACTGTCCAAACAGCTCTGGCCTACACACCCTACAGGCTCAGGGCCCTGGAGCCAAACCTGAGGACTGTACTTGCCCTCTCCAAGGGAATTGTATGTGCGCATTCCAATGGCAACAACCCTACTAGTAGGATAACCTCCAAAGTCCCTGATGCCATCCCAATAGTTGTGGCTTCCCAGGACAAACAGGAGCAATCTGAGCCCATCTGAGCACCTACCTGCACTCAGACCCGTAGACTGATGTCCCCAGAGGTAAAAAGGAACGAACAGGCCCCTAGGCACTAATCGGATCCATTGCTTTGGTTTCCAGGCATCTCTCCTCAGAGGCCTGGATTTCAATACCAGCATATGGCTGTTTCTTGACTCACCCATCAGAACAAATCTCATTTACACATGGGAAACATGCACGTTGGAGCTGTGTCAAAGCCTCTGTTTAGGAGAACTCTTCAGGGCCCCAGGGCCACCGCTTCATTCCAAGGTCTCCATAGACACAAAAACATATTAGGACACATCCACAGGAGAGTCCATTTCAACTCAGCCTCCTCGGTTGCCCCCCACATCCAGCAGATCTAACCTGTCTTGTTGCTTGGAGACAATTGGAATGCGAGGTGGGCTACCCAGCCATCCATCCTTAGAACCCTGCTCGGAATCGTTGGCCTGGAGCCAACCAACAGGTCTCAATTGTCCTGCAGAAGAATCTTTGCAGTTTGGAGCTTCTCACAACTCCCATCGTGGGAAAACCCCCATGTCCTCGTGATCCAACCCCCTTCAAGAAAGGGCCATCAGGGCAGAAAGTCCAACCTGAGCGATCGTCTGATCCTTGCCCTGACTTCAGATGCACGAGATCTCTATTGAGGTCTGTAGATTGTGCCTGCCATATCCTCACCCAGAAACCTAGGCTTAGCTTGGGTTCTCAGACTCCGTCCTCAGACTACTGCCCCACAGGCCCTCCAGTTTGGCAATCCAGAACTACAATGCCGCACTCTGCCTGCCCTACAGAAGTAAAATATTGCCCTCAGGGCTACCCCGAATCCCCAAATGAGGATCAACCTGCACGCCATTCGGCTGTACCGCAAACATATAGGCTGACCTGGGCACTATTTCCCCTTCTGACCCAGCCTGAGCCTGGAACTCCTGGTCCCAACCAGACAGCTGGCCGCACACTGAGCACATCGGACCCGCCATGGCCTTAGGTCGTCATCTCTTCCCAACTGCGGTTTTCAGGCTCCAGAACCTAGACCTTATCTCCAACCACTGCCCAGGTTTGAAAATGATGCTGAAATCAGAACTCTTTCCCCATGGCAAGAAACCATGTGGTTGGCATGTTGTCCAATGTTCAGTGTAGTTGAAACAAGCGTGGCCCATGAGGCCCAGCCCATGCTTGTGGGCCACATTGGTCACAAACACACATTGTGACCCTCAGCCTGAGCCCAGTCCTCAGGTAAGGCCTCTCAGGGCCTATATGAAGAGACAGCATATTGGGCTTACCATGCCCCTAGGGCCCAATTTTTAACCATAGTTCGCGGTGTCCCTTCACTCTTCCCCAGGGCTCTGCTTTGGAATTCCTCTTTTGGTGGGACACCTGAGGTAACAAACCTGAAAGGAGTCCTCCCATCCCACAGATTGACGAAAAACAATTGGGATCTGGCCAAATCCACAGAGAGGAAGATTCGTCCATGGCTCATGAGACCTCCCCAACATTCCACACCATCGCAGAAACAAAATCCAGAGAAAAAAGGCTGAGCAAGCGCCTCAGACTCGCTCATTCTTCATATCCTGAAGAGTTCTTCTCATGGTTTGTAGATCGGGCGTGCCATACCTACGTCCCCAAACTTAAGCTGAGTTTGTGTTTTCAGTCTTCTGTCCTCAAAGTCCTGGGCCACACTCCCTCCAGGCTGGGGCCCCTGGAGCCACACATTAGGACTGCCCCCACCCAATCCATGGCAATTCTGCCCATTCCATTGTCAAAAATCGTACAAATTAGGAGAACCCTCCAAAATCCCTGAGGCCATCCCAATAGTGTAGGTCGCCCGGGACAAAAAATGGGCGGTTGATACCGGCTGAGCATCTACCTCCACTCATCTACCTCCACTCATACCAAGGAGATTGAACCAGACAGGACCCGAGGCCATTATCGAATCCATTGCTTTGGTTTACAGGCATGTCTCCTCAAAAGCCTGGATTCCAATACCAGCAGAGGGGATTTCCTGAGGCACTCATCAGAACAAATTTCGTCTCCACAAGGAAACTTGAGCATGGTAGCTAAGCCAAAGCTTAGGAGAATACTTCAGGTCCCGGTGCCACCTCCCCATTCCAAAGCCCTCAAGGACACAAATACACGTTAGGACCCATCCTCTGGAAAGTGCATTTCAACTCAGCCACCCCGGTTTCTCCCGCAGATCCATTAGATCTAAACTGTCTTGTTGCTAGGAGACAATTGGAAGGCGAGGCGGACTTCCCAGGCATCCATCCTGGAACGGTGCTCTGGCGTCATTCCATATGGGATGTCCTGGAGCTGTCCAACAGGTCTCAATTGTCCCGCAGAAGGAATCCTTGAAGGGGGCATCCCACATCTCCCAACGTGGAAAACCTCCATGGCCTCGAGATTCCGCTCCCTTCATGACGGGGCCGTCATGCACAGAAACTCCAACCTGAGCCAACGTCGGATCCTCGCCCTGACTTCAGATGCATGAGATATTGGTTCAGATCTGCAGGGGGTACCTGCCGTGCCCTCACCCTGAATCCGAATTCTAGCTTGTGTTCTCAGACTTCCGTCCTCACTCTCCTGGCCCCGAAGCCCTCAAGTTTGGCAATTCCGGACCGACAATGAAGCACTCTGCCTGCCCTCTAGAAAAAATATATTGCCTAATGAGCAGCCCAGGCAGCTTAAATGAGGATAGGCCTACACGGCACTCGAATGTACCCAAATTATATAGTCTAACCTGGGCACTAATGCACTGTCTGACACAAACTGAGCCCGGACCTGCTGACCAACACCCAGACAGCTGACCGCACGCTGAGCACATCAGACCCGCCATGGCCTTAGGTCATCATCTCTTCCCTACCTCAGTTTTCAGGCTTCAGAACCTAGACCTTATCTCCAATCACTGCCCACGGGTGACTGTGATGCAGAAATCAGAACTCTTCCTGACCCATGGCAAGAAACCTTGTGGTTGGCATGTTGTCCAACTTTCAGTGTAGGAGAAACCAGCATTCACCCTGAGGCCCCGCCCGTTCTTGAGTGCGACGAGAGCATAAACACGCATTGTGACCTCAGCGTGTGTCCTGTCCTCTAGTAAGTCCTCTCAGTGGCTGGACCATTAGATGTCATAATGGGCTTGACATGTCTCTAGTCCCCAATTTTTAACCAGATTTCTGGTTGTCCTGTCGCCCCACCCCAGGGCTCTACTCTGGAATCCCTCATTTGGTGGGACATCTGAGGTTGAAAAACAAAATGAAACAAATCGACAACAACAACAAAAAAACGGACTTCTTCCATCCCCAGAATGACCCCAAAATCTTTGGACGGTACCGAACACCCAGAGAGTAAGACTCGTCCATTTCCCATGATGTCACCCGGCAATTTCACGACCATGAGTGACACGATATCCAGAGACAAAAACTTGAGGAAAAGCCTCACACTCGCCCTTTTTTCATATCCCGTAGTGTTCTCCTCATGGTCTGAAGATCAGTCCTGCCATTCCTATGACCCAAAACATAAGCTGAGTTTGTTTTTCAGACAACTGTCCAAACAGCTCTGGCCTACACACCCTACAGGCTAAGGGCCCTGGAGCCAAACCTGAGGACTGTACTTGCCCTCTCCAAGGGAATTGTATGTGCCCATTCCAATGGCCACAACCCCACTAGTAGGATAACCT
>NW_028133844.1:0-43000 GCF_964662115.1 Mustela nivalis | reverse complement strand
TTAACCATAGTTCGGGTTGTCCCTTCACTCTTCCCCAGGGCTCTGCTTTGGAATTCCTCTTTTGGTGGGACACCTGAGGTAACAAATCTGAAAGGAGTCCTCCCATCCCACAGATTGACGAAAAACAATTGGGATCGGGCCAAATCCACAGAGAGGAAGATTCGCCCATGGCCCATGAAGCCTCCCCGACATTCCACGGCCATCGCTGAAACAAAATCCAGAGACAAAAGCCTGAGCAAGCGCCTCAGACTCGCTCATTCTTCATATCCTCAAGAGTTCTTCACATGGTTTGTAGATCGGGCGTGCCATACCTACGTCCCCAAACTGAAGCTGAGTTTGTGTTTTCAGTCTTCTGTCCTCAAAGTCCTGGGACACACTCCCTCCAGGCTGGGGCCCCTGGAGCCACATATTAGGACTGCCCCCACCCAATCCATGGGAATTCTGCCCATTCCATTGTCAAAAATCGTACAAATTAGGAGAACCCTCCAAAGTCCCCGAGGCCATCCCAATAGTGTAGGTCGCCCGGGACAAAAAATGGGCGGTTGATACCGGCTGAGCATCTACCTCCACTCTTCTACCTCCACTCATACCAAGGAGATTGAACCAGACAGGACCCGAGGCCATTATCGAATCCATTGTTTGGTTTACAGGCATGTCTCCTCAAAAGCCTGGATTACAATACCAGCAGAGGGGATTTCCTGAGGCACCCATCAGAACAAATCTCGTCTCCACAAGGAAACTTGTGCATGGGAGCTAAGCCAAAGCTTAGGAGAATACTTCAGGGTCCCGGTGCCACCTCCCCATTCCAAGGCCCTCATGGACACAAACACACGTTAGGACCCATCCTCTGGAAAGTGCATTTAAACTCAGCCACCCCGGTTGCTCCCGCAGATCCATTAGATCTAAACTGTCTTGTTGCTAGGAGACAATTGGAAGGCGAGGCGGACTACCCAGGCATCCATCCTGGAACGATGCTCTGGAGTCATTCCATATGGGATGTCCTGGAGCTGTCCAACAGGTCTCAATTGTCCCGCAGAAGGAATCCTTGAAGGGGGCATCCCACATCTCCCAACGTGGAAAACCTCCATGGCCTCGAGATTCCGCTCCCTTCATGAAGGGGCCGTCATGCACAGAAACTCCAACCTGAGCCAACGTCGGATCCTCGCCCTGACTTCAGATGCATGAGATATTGGTTCAGATCTGCAGGGGGTACCTGCCGTGCCCTCACCCTGAATCCGAAGTCTAGCTTGTGTTCTCAGACTTCCGTCATCACTCTCCTGGCCCCGAAGCCCTCAAGTTTGGCAATTCCGGACCGACAATGAAGCACTCTGCCTGCCCTCTAGAAAAAATATATTGCCTAATGAGCAGCCCAGGCAGCTTAAATGAGGATAAACCTACACGGCACTCGAATGTACCCAAATTATATAGTCTAACCTGGGCACTAATGCACTGTCTGACACAACCTGAGCCCGGACCTGCTGACCAACACCCAGACAGCTGACCGCACGCTGAGCACATCAGACCCGCCATGGCCTTAGGTTATCATCTCTTCCCTACCTCAGTTTTCAGGCTTCAGAACCTAGACCTAATCTCCAATCACTGCCCACGGGTGACTGTGATGCAGAAATCAGAACTCTTCCTGACCCATGGCAAGAAACCTTGTGGTTGGCATGTTGTCCAACGTTCAGTGTAGGAGAAACCAGCATTCACCCTGAGGCCCCGCCCATTCTTGAGTGCGACAAGAGCATAAACACGCATTGTGAACTCAGCGTGAGTCCTGTCCTCTAGTAAGTCCTCTCAGTGGCTGGACCATTAGATGTCATAATGGGCTTGACATGTCCCTAGTCCCCAATTTTTAACCAGATTTCTGGTTGTCCAGTCGCCCCACCCCAGGGCTCTACTCTGGAATCCCTCATTTGGTGGGACATCTGAGGTTGAAAAACAAAATGAAACAAATCGACAAAAACAACAAAAAAACGGACTTCATCCATCCCCAGAATGACCCCAAACTCTTTGGACGGGACCGAACCCCCAGAGAGTAAGACTCGTCCATTTCCCATGATGTGACCCGGCAATTTCACGACCATGAGTGACACGATATCCAGAGACAAAAACTTGAGCAAGAGCCTCACACTCGCCCTTTTTTCATATCCCGAAGTGTTCTCCTCATGATCTGTAGATCAGTCCTGCCATACCTATGACCCAAAACATAAGCCGAGTTTGTGTTTTCAGACAACTGTCCAAACAGCTCTGGCCTACACACCCTACAGGCTCAGGGCCCTGGAGCCAAACCTGAGGACTGTACTTGCCCTCTCCAAGGGAATTGTATGTGCCCATTCCAATGGCCACAACCCTACTAGTAGGATAACCTCCAAATTCCCTGAGGCCATCCCAATAGTTGTGGCTTCCCAGGACAAACAGGGGCAATCTGAGCCCATCTGAGCACCTACCTGCACTCAGACCCGTAGACTTATGTCCCCAGAGGTAAAAAGGAACGAACAGGCCCCTAGGCACTAATCGGATCCATTGCTTTGGTTTCCAGGCATCTCTCCTCAGAGGCCTGGATTTCAATACCAGCATATGGCTGTTTCTTGACTCACCCATCAGAACAAATCTCATCTATACATGGGAAACATGCACGTTGGAGCTGTGTCAAAGCCTCTGTTTAGGAGAACCCTTCAGGGCCCCAGGGCCACCGTTTCATTCCAAGGTCTCCATAGACACAAAAACATATTAGGACACATCCCCAGGAGGGTCCATTTCAACTCAGCCTCCTCGGTTGCCCCCACATCCAGAAGATCTAACTTGTCTTGTTGCTTGGAGACAATTGGAATGCGAAGTGGGCTACCCAGCCATCCATCCTTAGAACCCTGCTCGGAATCGTTGGCCTGGAGCCAACCAACAGGTCTCAATTGTCCTGCAGAAGAATCTTTGCAGTTTGGAGCTTCTCACAACTCCCATCGTGGGAAAACGCCCATGTCCTCGTGATCCAACCCCCTTCAAGAAAGGGCCATCAGGGCAGAAAGTCCAACCTGAGCGATCGTCTGATCCTTGCCCTGACTTCAGATGCACGAGATCTCTATTGAGGTCTGTAGATTGTGCCTGCCATATCCTCACCCAGAAACCTAGGCCTAGCTTGGGTTTTCAGACTCCGTCCTCAGACTACTGGCCCACAAGCCCTCCAGTTTGGCAATCCAGAACTACAATGCCGCACTCTGCCTGCGTACAGAAATAAAACATTACCCTCAGGGCTACCCCGAAAAGCCAAATGAGGATCAACCTGCACGCCATTCGGCTGTACCCCAAACATATAGGCTGACCTGGGCACTATTTCCCCTTCTGACCCAGCCTGAGCCTGGACCTCCTGGTCCCACCCAGACAGCTGTCCGCACACTGAGCACATCGGACCCGCCATGGCCTTAGGTCGTCATCTCTTCCCAACTGCGGTTTTCAGGCTCCAGAACCTAGACCTTATCTCCAACCACTGCCCAGGTTTGAAAATGATGCAGAAATCAGAACTCTTTCCCCATGGCAAGAAACCTTGTGGTTGGCATGTTGTCCAATGTTCAGTGTAGTTGAAACAAGCGAGGCCCATGAGGCCCAGCCAATGCTTGCGGGCCACATTGGTCACAAACACACATTGTGACCCTCAGCCTGAGCCCAGTCCTCAGGTAAGGCCTCTCAGGGCCTATATGAAGAGACAGCATATTGGGCTTGCCATGCCCCTAGGCCTCAATTTTTAACCATAGTTCGGGGTGTCCCTTCACTCTTCCCCAGGGCTCTGCTTTGGAATTCCTCTTTTGGTGGGACACCTGAGGTAACAAACCTGAAAGGAGTCCTCCCATCGCACAGATTGACGAAAAACAATTGGGATCTGGCCAAATCCACAGAGAGGAAGATTCGTCCATGGCCCATGAGACCTCCCCAACATTCCACGGCCATCGCAGAAACAAAATCCAGAGAAAAAATCCTGAGCAAGCGCCTCAGACTCGCTCATTCTTCATATCCTGAAGAGTTCTTCTCATGGTTTGTAGATCGGGCGTGCCATACCTACGTCCCCAAACTTAAGCTGAGTTTGTGTTTTCAGTCTTCTGTCCTCAAAGTCCTGGGCCACACTCCCTCCAGGCTGGGGCCACTGGAGCCACACATTAGGACTGCCCCCACCCAATCCATGGCAATTCTGCCCATTCCATTGTCAAAAATCGTACAAATTAGGAGAACCCTCCAAAGTCCCTGAGGCCATCCCAATAGTGTAGGTCGCCCGGGACAAAAAATGGGCGGTTGATACCGGCTGAGCATCTACCTCCACTCATCTACCTCCACTCATACCAAGGAGATTGAACCAGACAGGACCCGAGGCCATTATCGAATCCATTGCTTTGGTTTACAGGCATGTCTCCTCAAAAGCCTGGATTCCAATACCAGCAGAGGGGATTTCCTGAGGCTCTCATCAGAACAAATCTCGTCTCCATAAGGAAACTTGTGCATGGGAGCTAAGCCAAAGCTTAGGAGAATACTTCAGGGTCCTGGTGCCACCTCCCCATTCCAAGGCCCTCATGGACACAAATACACGTTAGGACCCATCCTCTGGAATGTGCATTTCAACTCAGCCATCCCGGTTGCTCCCGCAGATCCATTAGATCTAAACTGTCTTGTTGCTAGGAGACAATTGGAAGGCGAGGCGGACTTCCCAGGCATCCATCCTGGATCGGTGCTCTGGAGTCATTCCATATGGGATGTCCTGGAGCTGTCCAACAGGTCTCAATTGTCCCGCAGAAGGAATCCTTGAAGGGGGCATCCCACATCTCCCAACGTGGAAAACCTCCATGGCCTCGAGATTCCGCTCCCTTCATGAAGGGGCCGTCATGCACAGAAACTCCAACCTGAGCCAACGTCGGATCCTCGCCCTGACTTCAGATGCATGAGATATTGGTTCAGATCTGCAGGGGGTACCTGCCGTGCCCTCACCCTGAATCCGAAGTCTAGCTTGTGTTCTCAGACTTCCGTCCTCACTCTCCTGGCCCCGAAGCCCTCAAGTTTGGCAATTCTGGACCGACAATGAAGCACTCTGCCTGCCCTCTAGAAAAAATATATTGCCTAATGAGCAGCCCAGGCAGCTTAAATGAGGATAAGCCTACACGGCACTCGAATGTACCCAAATTATATAGTCTAGCCTGGGCACTAATGCACTGTCTGACACAACCTGAGCCCGGACCTGCTGACCAACACCCAGACAGCTGACCGCACGCTGAGCACATCAGACCCGCCATGGCCTTAGGTCATCATCTCTTCCCTACCTCAGTTTTCAGGCTTCAGAACCTAGACCTTATCTCCAATCACTGCCTACGGGTGACTGTGATGCAAAAATCAGAACTCTTCCTGACCCATGGCAAGAAACCTTGTGGTTGGCATGTTGTCCAAAGTTCAGTGTAGGAGAAACCAGCATTCACCTTGAGGCCCCGCCCATTCTTGAGTGCGACGACAGCATAAACACGCATTGTGACCTCAGCGTGTGTCCTGTCCTCTAGTAAGTCCTCTCAGTGGCTGAACCATTAGATGTCATAATGGGCTTGACATGTCCCTAGTCCCCAATTTTTAACCAGATTTCTGGTTGTCCAGTCGCCCCACCCCAGGGCTCTACTCTGGAATCCCTCATTTGGTTGGACATCTGAGGTTGAAAAACAAAATGAAATAAATCGACAACAACAACAAAAAAACGGACTTCTTCCATCCCCAGAATGACCCCAAACTCTTTGGACGGGACCGAACCCCCAGAGAGTAAGACTCGTCCATTTCCCATGATGTCACCCGGCAATTTCACGACCATGAGTGACACGATATCCAGAGACAAAAACTTGAGCAAGAGCCTCACACTCGCCCTTTTTTCATATCCCGAAGTGTTCTCCTCATGGTCTGTAGATCAGTCCTGCCATACCTATGACCCAAAACATAAGCCAAGTTTGTGTTTTCAGACAACTGTCCAAACAGCTCTGGCCTACACACCCTACAGGCTCAGGGCCCTGGAGCCAAACCTGAGGACTGTACTTGCCCTCTCCAAGGGAATTGTATGTGCCCATTCCAATGGCCACAACCCTACTAATAGGATAACCTCCAAAGTCCCTGAGGCCATCCCAAGAGTTGTGGCTTCCCAGGACAAACAGGGGCAATCTGAGCCCATCTGAGCACCTACCTGCACTCAGACCCGTAGACTGATGTCCCCAGAGGTAAAAAAAAACGAACAGGCCCCTAGGCACTAATCGGGTCCATTGCTTTGGTTTCCAGGCATCTCTCCTCAGAGGCCTGGATTTCAATACCAGCATATGGCTGTTTCTTGACTCACCCATCAGAACAAATCTCATCTACACATGGGAAACATGCACGTTGGAGCTGTGTCAAAGCCTCTGTTTAGGAGAACCCTTCAGGGCCCCAGGGCCACCGCTTCATTCCAAGGTCTCCATAGACACAAAAACATATTAGGACACATCCACAGAAGAGTCCATTTCAACTCAGCCTCCTCGGTTGCCCCCCACATCCAGCAGATCTAACCTGTCTTGTTGCTTGGAGACAATTGGAATGCGAGGTTGGCTACCCAGCCATCCATCCTTAGAACCCTGCTCGGAATCGTTGGCCTGGAGACAACCAACAGGTCTCAATTGTCCTGCAGAAGAATCTTTGCAGTTTAGAGCTTCTCACAACTCCCATCGTGGGAAAACCCCCATGTCCTCGTGATCCAACCCCCTTCAAGAAAGGGCCATCAGGGCAGAAAGTCCAACCTGAGCGATCGTCTGATCCTTGCCCTGACTTCAGTTGCACGAGATCTCGATTGAGGTCTGTAGATTGTGCCTGCCATATCCTCACCCAGAAACCTAGGCCTAGCTTGGGTTCTCAGACTCCGTCCTCAGACTACTGGCCCACAAGCCCTCCAGTTGGGCAATCCAGAACTACAATGCCGCACTCTGCCTGCCCTACAGAAGTAAAACATTGCCCTCAGGGCTACCCCGAAACCGCAAATGAGGATCAACCTGCACGCTATTCGGCTGTACCCCAAACATATAGGCTTACCTGGGCACTATTTCCCCTTCTGACCCAGCCTGGGCCTGGACCTCCTGGTCCCACCCAGACAGCTGGCCGCACACTGAGCACATCGGACCCACCATGGCCTTAGGTCGTCATCTCTTTCCAACTGCGGTTTTCAGGCTCCAGAACCTAGACCTTATCTCCAACCACTGCCCAGGGATGAAAATGATGCAGAAATCAGAACTCTCTCCCCATGGAAAAAACCTTGTGGTTGGCATGTTGTCCAACGTTCAGTGTAGTTGAAACAAGCGTGGCCCATGAGGACCACCCCATGCTTGCGGGCCACATTGGTCACAAACACACATTGTGACCCTCAGCCTGAGCCCAGTCCTCAGGTAAGGCCTCTCAGGGCCTATATGAAGAGACAGCATATTGGGATTGCCATGCCCCTAGGCCCCAATTTTTAACCATAGTTAGGGTTGTCCCTTCACTCTTCCCCAGGGCTCTGCTTTGGATTTCCTCTTTTGGTGGGTCACCTGAGGTAACAAACCTGAAAGGAGTCCTCCCATCCCACAGATTGACGAAAAACAATTGGGATCTTGCCAAATCCACAGAGAGGAAGATTCGTCCATGGCCCATGAGACCACCCCAACATTCCACGGCCATCGCTGAAACAAAATCCAGAGACAAAAGCCTGAGCAAGCTCCTCAGAGTCGCTCATTCTTCATATCCTGAAGAGTTCTTCTCATGGTTTGTAGATCGGGCGTGCCATACCTACGTCCCCAAACTTAAGCTGAGTTTGTGTTTTCAGTCTTCTGTCCTCAAAGTCCTGGGCCACACTCCCTCCAGGCTGGGGCCCCTGGAGCCACACATTAGGACTGCCCCCACCCAATCCATGGGAATTCTGCCCATTCCATTGTCAAAAATCGTACAAATTAGGAGAACCCTCCAAAGTCTCTGAAGCCATCCCAATAGTGTAGGTCGCCCGGGACAAAAAAGGGCGGTTGATACCGGCTGAGCATCTACCTCCACTCATCTACCTCCACTCATACCAAGAAGATTGAACCAGACAGGACCCGAGGCCATTATCGGATCCATTGCTTTGGTTTACAGGCATGTCTCCCCAAAAGCCTGGATTCCAATTCCAGCAGAGGGGATTTCCTGAGGCACCCATCAGAACAAATCTCGTCTTCACAAGGAAACTTGTGCATGGGAGCTATGCCAAAGCTTAGGAGAATACTTCAGGGTCCCGGTGCCACCTCCCCATTCCAAGGCCCTCATGGACACAAACACACGTTAGGACCCATCCTCTGGAAAGTGCATTTCAACTCAGCCACCCCGGTTGCTCCCGCAGATCCATTAGATCTAAACTGTCTTGTTGCAAGGAGAGAATTGGAAGGCGAGGCGGACGTCCCAGGCATCCATTTTGGAACGGTGCTCTGGAGTCATTCCATATGGGATGTCCTGGAGCTGTCCAACAGGACTCTATTGTCCCGCAGAAGGAATCCTTGAAGGGGGCATCCCACATGTCCCAACGTGGAAAACCTCCATGGCCTCGAGATTCCGCTCTCTTCATGAAGGGGCCGTCATGCACAGAAACTCCAACCTGAGCCAACGTGGGATCCTCGCCCTGACTTCAGATGCATGAGATATTGGTTCAGATCTGCAGGGGGTACCTGCCGTGCCCTCACCCTGAATCCGAAGTCTAGCTTGTGTTCTCAGACTTCCGTCCTCACTCTCCTGGCCCCGAAGCCCTCATGTTTGGCAATTCCGGACCGACAATGAAGCACTCTGCCTGCCCTCTAGAAAAAATATATTGCCTAATGAGCTGACCAGGCAGCTTAAATGAAGATAAACCTACACGGCACTCGAATGTACCCAAATTATATAGTCTAACATGGGCACTAATGCACTGTCTGACACAACCTGAGCTCAGACCTGCTGACCAACACCCAGACAGCTGACCGCACGCTGAGCACATCAGACCCTCCATGGCCTTAGGTCATCATCTCTTCCCTACCTCAGTTTTCAGGCTTCAGAACCTAGACCTTATCTCCAATCACTGCCCACGGGTGACTGTGATGCAGAAATCAGAACTCTTCCTGACCCATGGTAAGAAACCTTGTGGTTGGCATGTTGTCCAACGTTCAGTGTAGGAGAAACCAGCATTCACCCAGAGGCCCCGCCCATTCTTGAGTGCGACGAGAGCATAAACTCGCATTGTGACCTCAGCGTGAGTCCTGTCCTCTAGTAAGTCCTCTCAGTGGCTGGACCATTAGATGTCATAATGGGCTTGACATGTTCCTAGTCCCCAATTTTTAACCAGATTTCTGGTTGTCCAGTCGCCCCACCCCAGGGCTCTACTCTGGAATCCCTCATTTGGTGGGACACCTGAGGTTGAAAAACAAAATGAAACAAATCGACAACAACAACAAAAAAACGGACTTCTTCCATCCCCAGAATGACCCCAAACTCTTTGGACGGGACCGAACCCCCAGAGAGTAAGACTCGTCCATTTCCCATGAAGTCACCCGGCAATTTCACGACCATGAGTGACACGATATCCAGAGACAAAAACTTGAGCAAGAGCCGCACACTCGCCCTTTTTTCATATCCCGAAGTGTTCTCCTCATGGTCTGTAGATCAGTCCTGCCATACCTATGACCCAAAACATAAGCCGAGTTTGTGTTTTCAGACAACTGTCCAAACAGCTCTGGCCTACACACCCTACAGGCTCAGGGCCCTGGAGCCAAACCTGAGAACTGCACTTGCCCTCTCCAAGGGAATTGTATGTGCCCATTCCAATGGCCACAACCCTACTAGTAGGATAACCTCCAAAGTCCCTGAGGCCATCCCAATAGTTGTGGCTTCCCAGGACAAACAGGGGCAATCTGAGCCCATCTGAGCACCTACCTGCACTCAGACCCGTAGACTGATGTCCCCAGAGGTAAAAAGGAACGAACAGGCCCCTAGGCACTAATCGGATCCATTGCTTTGGTTTCCAGGCATCTCTCCTCAGAGGCCTGGATTTCAATACCAGCATATGGCTGTTTCTTGACTCACCCATCAGAACAAATCTCATCTACACATGGGAAACATGCACGTTGGAGCTGTGTCAAAGCCTCCTTTTAGGAGAACCCTTCTGGGCCCCAGGGCCACCGCTTCATTCCAAGGTCTCCGTAGACACAAAAACATATTAGGACACATCCACAGGAGAGTCCATTTCAACTCAGCCTCCTCGGTTGCCCCCCACATCCAGCAGATCTAACCTGTCTTGTTGCTTGGAGACAATTGGAATGCGAGGTGGGCTACCCAACCATCCATCCTTAGAACCCTGCTCGGAATCGTTGGCCTGGAGCCAACCAACAGGTCTCAATTGTCCTGCAGAAGAGTCTTTGCAGTTTGGAGCTTCTCACAACTCCCATCGTGCGAAAACCGCCATGTCCTCGTGATCCAACCCCCTTCAAGAAAGGGCCATCAGGGCAGAAAGTCCAACCTGAGCGATCGTCTGATCCTTGCCCTGACTTCAGATGCACAAGATCTCTATTGAGGTCTGTAGATTGTGCCTGCCATATCCTCACCCAGAAACCTAGGCCTAGCTTGGTTTCTCAGACTCCGTCGTCAGACTACTGGCCCACAAGCCCTCCAGTTGGGCAATCCAGAACTACAATGCCGCACTCTGCCTGCCCTACAGAATTATAACATTGCCCTCAGGGCTACCCCGAAACCGCAAATGAGGATCAACCTGCACGCCATTCGGCTGTACCCCAAACATATAGGCTGACCTGGGCACTATTTCACCTTCTGACCCAGCCTGAGCCTGGACCTCCTGGTCCCACCCAGACAGCTGGCCGCACACTGAGCACATCGGACCCGCCATGGCCTTAGGTCGTCATCTCTTCCCAACTGCGGTTTTCAGGCTCCAGAACCTAGACCTTATCTCCAACCACTGCCCAGGGTTGAAAATGATGCAGAAATCAGAACTCTTTCCCCATGGCAAAAAACCTTGTGGTTGGCATGTTGTCCAACGTTCAGTGTAGTTGAAACAAGCGTGGCCCTTGAGGCCCAGCCCATGCTTGCGGGCCACATTGGTCACAAACACACATTGTGACCCTCAGCCTGAGCCCAGTCCTCAGGTAAGGCCTCTCAGGGCCTATATGAAGAGACAGCATATTGGGCTTGCCATGCCCCTAGGCCCCAATTTTTAACCATAGTTCGGGTTGTCCCTTCACTCTTCCACAGGGCTCTGCTTTGGAATTCCTCTTTTGTTGGGACACCTGAGGTAATAAACCTGAAAGGAGTCCTCCCATCCCACAGATTGACGAAAAACAATTGGGATCGGGCCAAATCCACAGAGAGGAAGATTCGTCCATGGCCCATGAGATCTCCCCAAAATTCCACGGCCATCGCTGAAACAAATGTCAGAGACAAAAGCCTGAGCAAGCGCCTCAGAGTCGCTCATTCTTCATATCCTGAAGAGTTCTTCTCATGGTTTGTAGATCGGGCGTGCCATACCTACGTCCCCAAACTTAAGCTGAGTTTGTGTTTTCAGTCTTCTGTCCTCAAAGTCCTGGGCCACACTCCCTCCAGGCTGGGGCCCCTGGAGCCACACATTAGGACTGCCCCCACCCAATCCATGGGAATTCTGCCCATTCCATTGTCAAAAATCGTACAAATTAGGAGAACCCTCCAAAGTCCCTGAGGCCATCCCAATAGTGTAGGTCGCCCGGGACAAAAAAGGGCGGTTGATACCAGCTGAGCATCTACCTCCACTCATCTACCTCCACTCATACCAAGAAGACTGAACCAGACAGGACCCGAGGCCATTATCGGATCCATTGCTTTGGTTTACAGGCATGTCTCCTCAAAAGCCTGGATTCCAATGCCAGCAGAGGGGATTTCCTGAGGCACCCATCAGAACAAATCTCGTCTCCACAAGGAAACTTGTGCATGGGAGCTATGCCAAAGCTTAAGAGAATACTTCAGTGTCCCGGTGCCACCTCCCCATTCCAAGGCCCTCATGGACACAAAAACACATTAGAACCCATCCTCTGGAAAGTGTATTTGAACTCAGGCACCCCGGTTGCTCCCGCATATCCATTAGATCTAAACTGTCTTGTTGCTAGGAGACAATTGGAAGGTGAGGCGGACTTCGCAGGCATCCATCCTGGAACGGTGCTCTGGAGTCATTCCATATGGGATGTCCTGGAGCTGTCCAACAGGTCTCAATTGTCCCGCAGAAGGAATCCTTGAAGGGGGCATCCCACATCTCCCAACGTGGAAAACCTCCATGGCCTCGAGATTCCGTTCCCTTCATGAAGGGGCCGTCATGCACAGAAACTCCAACCTGAGCCAACGACGGATCCTCGCCCTGACTTCAGATGCATGAGATATTGGTTCAGATCTGCAGGGGGTACCTGCCGTGCCCTCACCCTGAATCCGAAGTCTAGCTTGTGTTCTCAGACTTCCGTCCTCACTCTCCTGGCCCCGAAGCCCTCAAGTTTGGCAATTCCGGACCGACAATGAAGCACTCTGCCTGCCCTCTAGAAAAAATATATTGCCTAATGAGCAGCCCAGGCAGCTTTAATGAGGATAAACCTACACGGCACTCGAATGTACCCAAATTATATAGTCTAACCTGGGCACTAATGCACTGTCTGACACAACCTGAGTTCGGACCTGCTGACCAACACCCAGACAGCTGACCGCACGCTGAGCACATCAGACCCGCCATGGCCTTAGGTCATCATCTCTTCCCTACCTCAGTTTTCAGGCTTCAGAACCTAGACCTTATCTCCAATCACTGCCCACGGGTGACTGTGATGCAGAAATCAGAACTCTTCCTGACCCATGGTAAGAAACCTTGTGGTTGGCATGTTGTCCAACGTTCAGTGTAGGAGAAACCAGCATTCACCCAGAGGCCCCGCCCATTCTTGAGTGCGACGAGAGCATAAACACGCATTGTGACCTCAGCGTGAGTCCTGTCCTCTAGTAAGTCCTCTCAGTGGCTGGACCATTAGATGTCATAATGGGCTTGACATGTCCCTAGTCCCCAATTTTTAACCAGATTTCTGGTTGTCCAGTCGCCCCACCCCAGGGCTCTACTATGGAATCCCTCATTTGGTGGGACATCTGAGGTTGAAAAACAAAATGAAACAAATCGACAACAACAAAAAAACGGACTTCTTCCATTCCAAGAATGACCCCAAACTCTTTGGACGGGACCGAACCCCCAGAGATTAAGACTCGTCCATTTCCCATGAAGTCACCCGGCAATTTCACGACCATGAGTGACACGATATCCAGAGACAAAAACTTGAGCAAGAGCCTCACACTCGCCCTTTTTTCATATCCCGAAGTGTTCTCCTCATGGTCTGTAGATCAGTCCTGCCATACCTATGACCCAAAACATAAGCCGAGTTTGTGTTTTCAGACAACTGTCCAAACAGCTCTGGCCTACACACCCTACAGGCTCAGGGCCCTGGAGCCAAACCTGAGGACTGTACTTGCCCTCTCCAAGGGAATTGTATGTGCCCATTCCAATGGCCACAACCCTACTAGTAGGATAACCTCCAAAGTCCCTGAGGCCATCCCAAGAGTTGTGGCTTCCCAGGACAAACAGGGGCAATCTGAGCCCATCTGAGCACCTACCTGCACTCAGACCCGTAGACTGATGTCCCCAGAGGTAAAAAGGAACGAACAGGCCCCTAGGCACTAATCGGATCCATTGCTTTGGTTTCCAGGCATCTATCCTCAGAGGCCTGGATTTCAATACCAGCATATGGCTGTTTCTTGACTCACCCATCAGAACAAATCTCATCTATACATGGGAAACATGCACGTTGGAGCTGTGTCAAAGCCTCTGTTTAGGAGAACCCTTCAGGGCCCCAGGGCCACCGCTTCATTCCAAGGTCTCCATAGACACAAAAACATATTAGGACACATCCACAGGAGAGTCCATTTCAACTCAGCCTCCTCGGTTGCCCCCCACATCCAGCAGATCTAACCTGTCTTGTTGCTTGGAGACAATTGGAATGCGAGGTGGGCTACCCAGCCATCCATCCTTAGAACCCTGCTCGGAATCGTTGGCCTGGAGCCAACCAACAGGTCTCAATTGTCCTGCAGAAGAATCTTTGCAGTTTGGAGCTTCTCACAACTCCCATCGTGGGAAAACCCCCATGTCCTCGTGATCCAACCTCCTTCAAGAAAGGGCCATCAGGGCAGAAAGTCCAACCTGAGCGATCGTGTGATCCTTGCCCTGACTTCAGATGCACGAGATCTCGATTGAGGTCTGTAGATTGTGCCTGCCATATCCTCACCCAGAAACCTAGGCCTAGCTTGGGTTCTCAGACTCCGTCCTCAGAATACTGGCCCACAAGCCCTCCAGTTGGGCAATCCAGAACTACAATGCCGCACTCTGCCTGCCCTACAGAAGAAAAACATTGCCCTCAGGGCTACCCCGAATCCGCAAATGAGGATCAACCTGCAAGCCATTCGGCTGTACCCCAAACATATAGGCTGACCTGGGCACTATTTCCCCTTCTGACCCAGCCTGAGCCTGGACCTCCTGGTCCCACCCAGACAGCTGGCCGCACACTGAGCACATCGGACCCGCCATGGCCTTAGGTCGTCATCTCTTCCCAACTGCGGTTTTCAGGCTCCAGAACCTAGAACTTATCTCCAACCACTGCTCAGGGTTGAAAATGATGCAGAAATCAGAACTCTTTCCCCATGGCAAGAAACCTTGTGCTTGGCATGTGGTCCAACGTTCAGTATAGTTGAAACAAGCGTGGCCCATGAGGCCCAGCCCATGCTTGCGGGCCACATTGGTCACAAACACACATTGTGACCCTCAGCCTGAGCCCAGTCCTCAGGTAAGGCCTCTCAGGGCCTATATGAAGAGACAGCATATTGGGCTTGGCCTGCCCCTAGGCCGCAATTTTTAACCATAGTTCGGGTTGTCCCTTCACTCTTCCCCAGGGCTCTGCTTTGGAATTCCTCTTTTGGTGGGACACCTGAGGTAACAAACCTGAAAGGAGTCCTCCCATCCCACAGATTGACGAAAAACAATTGGGATCGGGCCAAATCCACAGAGAGGAAGATTCGTCCATGGCCCATGAGACCTCCCCAACATTCCAAGGCCATCGCTGAAACATAATCCAGAGACAAAAGCCTGAGCAAGCGCCTCAGACTCGCTCATTCTTCATATCCTGAAGAGTTCTTCTCATGGTTTGTAGATCGGGCGTGCCATACCTACGTCCCCAAACTTAAGCTGAGTTTGTGTTTTCAGTCTTCTGTCCTCAAAGTCCTGGGTCACACTCCCTCCAGGCTGGGGCCCCTGGAGCCACACATTAGGACTGCCCCCACCCAATCCATGGGAATTCTGCCCATTCCATTGTCAAAAATCGTACAAATTAGGAGAACCCTTCAAAGTACCTGAGGCCATCCCAATAGTGTAGGTCGCCCGGGACAAAAAAGGGCGGTTGATACCGGCTGAGCATCTACCTCCACTCATCTACCTTCACTCATACCAAGAAGATTGAACCAGACAGAACCCGAGGCCATTATCGGATCCATTGCTTTGGTTTACAGGCATGTCTCCTCAAAAGCCTGGATTCCAATACCAGCAGAGGGGATTTCCTGAGGCACCCATCAGAACAAATCTCGTCTCCACAAGGAAACTTGTGCATGGGAGCTAAGCCAAAGCTTAGGAGAATACTTCAGGGTCCCGGTGCCACCTCCCCATTCCAAGGCCCTCATGGACACAAACACACGTTAGGACCCATCCTCTGGAAAGTGCATTTCAACTCAGCCACCCCGGTTGCTCCCGCAGATCCATTAGATCTAAACTGTCTTGTTGCTAGGAGACAATTGGAAGGCGAGGCGGACTTCCCAGGCATCCATCCTCGAACGGTGCTCTGGAGTCATTCCATATGGGATGTCCTGGAGCTGTCCAACAGTTCTCAATTGTCCCGCAGAAGGAATCCTTGAAGGGGGCATCCCACATCTCCCAACGTGGAAAACATCCATGGCCTCGAGATTCCGCTCCCTTCATGAAGGGGCCGTCATGCACAGAAACTCCAACCTGAGCCAACGTCGGATCCTCGCCCTGACTTCAGATGCATGAGATATTGGTTCAGATCTGCAGGGGGGACCTGCCGTGCCCTCACCCTGAATTCGAAGTCTAGCTTGTCTTCTCAGACTTCCGTCCTCACTCTCCTGGCCCCGAAGCCCTCAAGTTTGGCAATTCCGGACCGACAATGAGGCACTCTGCCTGCCCTCTAGAAAAAATATATTGCCTAATGAGCAGCCCAGGCAGCTAAAATGAAGATACATCTACACGGCACTCGAATGTACCCAAATTATGCACTGTCTGACACAACCTGAGCCCGGACCTGCTGAACAACACGCAGACAGCTGACCGCACGCTGAGCACATCAGACCCGCCATGGCCTTAGGTCATCATCTCTTCCCTACCTCAGTTTTCAGGCTTCAGAACCTAGACCTTATCTCCAATCACTGCCCACGGGTGACTGTGATGCAGAAATCAGAACTTTTCCTGACCCATGGCAAGAAACCTTGTGGTTGGCATGTTGTCCAACGTTCAGTGTAGGAGAAAACAGCATTTACCCTGAGGCCCCGCCCATTCTTGAGTGCGACGAGAGCATAAACACGCATTGTGAACTCAGCGTGAGTCCTGTCCTCTAGTAAGTCCTCTCAGTGGCTGGACCATTAGATGTCATAATGGTCTTGACATGTCCTTAGTCCCCAATTTTTAACCAGATTTATGGTTGTCCAGTCGCCCCACCCCAGGGCTCTACTCTGGAATCCCTCATTTGGTGGAACATCTGAGGTTGAAAAACAAAATGAAATAAATCGACAACAACAACAAAAAAACGGACTACTTCAATCCCCAGAATGACCCCAAACTCTTTGTACGGGACCGAACCCCCAGAGAGTAAGACTCGTCCATTTCCCATGATGTCACCCGGCAATTTCACGACCATGCGTGACACGATATCCAGAGACAAAAACTTGAGCAAGAGCCGCACACTCGCCCTTTTTTCATATCCCGAAGAGTTCTCCTCATGGTCTGTAGATCAGTCCTGCCATACCTATGACCCAATACATAAGCCGAGTTTGTGTTTTCAGACAACTGTCCAAACAGCTCTGGCCTACACACCCTACAGGCTCAGGGCCCTGGAGCCAAACCTGAGGACTGTACTTGCCCTCTCCAAGGGAATTGTATGTGCCCATTCCAATGGCCACAACCCTACTAGTAGGATAACCTCCAAAGTCCCTGAGGCCATCCCAATAGTTGTGGCTTCCCAGGACAAACAGGGGCAATCTGAGCCCATCTGAGCACCTACCTGCACTCAGACCCGTAGACTGATGTCCCCAGAGGTAAAAAGGAACGAACAGGCCCCTAGGCACTAATCGGATCCATTGCTTTGGTTTCCAGGCATCTCTCCTCAGAGGCCTGGATTTCAATACCAGCATATGGCTGTTTCTTGACTCACCCATCAGAACAAATCTCATCTACACATGGGAAACATGCACGTTGGAGCTGTGTCAAAGCCTCTGTTTAGGAGAACCCTTCAGGGCCCCAGGGCCACCGCTTCATTCCAAGGTCTCCATAGACACAAAAACATATTAGGACACATCCACAGGAGAGTCCATTTCAACTCAGCCTCCTCGGTTGCCCCCCACATCCAGCAGATCTAACCTGTCTTGTTGCTTGGAGACCATTGGAATGCGAGGTGGGCTACCCAGCCATCCATCCTTAGAACCCTGCTCGGAATCGTTGGCCTGGAGCCAACCAACAGGTCTCAATTGTCCTGCAGAAGAATCTTTGCAGTTTGGAGCTTCTCACAACTCCCATCGTGGGAAAACCCCCATGTCCTCGTGATCCAACCTCCTTCAAGAAAGGCCCATCAGGGCAGAAAGTCCAACCTGAGCGATCGTCTGATCCTTTCACTGACTTCAGATGCACGAGATCTCTATTGAGGTCTGTAGATTGTGCCTGCCATATCCTCACCCAGAAACCTAGGCTTAGCTTGGGTTCTCAGACTCCGTCCTCAGACTACTGGCCCACAGGCCCTCCAGTTTGGCAATCCAGAACTACAATGCCGCACTCTGCCTGCCCTACAGAAGTAAAACATTGCCCTCAGGGCTACCCCGAAACCCCAAATGAGGATCAACCTGCACGCCATTCGGCAGTACCCCAAACATATAGGCTGACCTGGGCACTATTTCCCCTTCTGACCCAGCCTGAGCCTGGACGTCCTGGTCCCACCCAGACAGCTGGCTGCACACTGAGCACATCAGACCCGCCATGGCCTTAGGTCGTCATCTCTTCCCAACTGCGGTTTTCAGGCTCCAGAACCTAGACCTTATCTCCAACCACTGCCCAGGGTTGAAAATGATGCAGAAATCAGAACTCTTTCCCCATGGCAAGAATCCTTGTGGTTGGCATGTTGTCCAACGTTCAGTGTAGTTGAAACAAGCGTGGCCCATGAGGCCCAGCCCATGCTTGCGGGCCACATTGGTCACAAACACAATTTGTGACCCTCAGCCTGAGCCCAGTCCTCAGGTAAGGCCTCTCAGGGCCTATATGAAGAGACAGCATATTGGGCTTGGCCTGCCCCTAGGCCGCAATTTTTAACCATAGTTCGGGTTGTCCCTTCACTCTTCCCCAGGGCTCTGCTTTGGAATTCCTCTTTTGGTGGGAAACCTGTGGTAACAAACCTGAAGGGAGTCCTCCCATCCCACAGATTGACGAAAAACAATTGGGATCGGGCCAAATCCACAGAGAGGAAGATTCGTCCATGGCCCATGAGACCTCCCCAACATTCCACGGCCATCGCTGAAACAAAAGTCAGAGACAAAATCCTGAGCAAGCGCCTCAGACTCGCTCATTCTTCATATCCTGAAGAGTTCTTCTCATGGTTTGTAGATCGGGCGTGCCATACCTACGTCCCCAAACTTAAGCTGAGTTTGTGTTTTCAGTCTTCTGTCCTCAAAGTCCTGGGCCACACTCCCTCCAGGCTGGGGCCCCTGGAGCCACACATTAGGACTGCCCCCACCCAATCCATGGGAATTCTGCCCATTCCATTGTCAAAAATCGTACAAATTAGGAGAACCCTCCAAAGTCCCTGAGGCCATCCCAATAGTGTAGGTCGCCCGGGACAAAAAAGGGCGGTTGATACCGGCTGAGCATCTACCTCCACTCATCTACCTCCACTCATACCAAGAAGATTGAACCAGACAGAACCCGAGGCCATTATCGGATCCATTGCTTTGGTTTACAGGCATGTCTCCTCAAAAGCCTGGATTCCAATGCCAGCAGAGGGGATTTCCTGAGGCACCCATCAGAACAAATCTCGTCTCCACAAGGAAACTTGTGCATGGGAGCTATGCCAAAGCTTAGGAGAATACTTCAGGGTCCCGGTGCCACCTCCCCATTCCAAGGCCCTCATGGACTAAAAACACATTAGAACCCATCCTCTGGAAAGTGCATTTCAACTCAGGCACCCCGGTTGCTCCCGCATATCCATTAGATCTAAACTGTCTTGTTGCTAGGAGACAATTGGAAGGTGAGGAGGACTTCCCAGGCATCCATCCTGGAACGGTGCTCTTGAGTCATTCCATATGGGATGTCCTGGAGCTGTCCAACAGGTCTCAATTGTCCCGCAGAAGGAATCCTTGAAGGGGGCATCCCACATCTCCCAACGTGGAAAACCTCCATTGCTCGAGATTCCGTTCCCTTCATGAAGGGGCCGTCATGCACAGAAACTCCAACCTGAGCCAACGACGGATCCTCGCCCTGACTTCAGATGCATGAGATATTGTTTCAGATCTGCAGGGGGTACCTGCCGTGCCCTCACCCTGAATCCGAAGTCTAGCTTGTGTTCTCAGACTTCCGTCCTCACTCTCCTGGCCCCGAAGCCCTCAAGTTTGGCAATTCCGGACCGACAATGAAGCACTCTGCCTGCCCTCTAGAAAAAATATATTGCCTAATGAGCAGCCCAGGCAGCTTAAATGAGGATAAAACTACACGGCACTCGAATGTACCCAAATTATATAGTCTAACCTGGGCACTAATGCACTGTCTGACACAACCTGAGCCTGGACCTGCTGACCAACACCCAGACAGCTGACCGCACGCTGAGCACATCAGACCCGCCATGGCCTTAGGTCATCATCTCTTCCCTACCTCAGTTTTCAGGCTTCAGAACCTAGACCTTATCTCCAATCACTGCCCACGGGTGACTGTGATGCAGAAATCAGAACTCTTCCTGACCCATGGCAAGAAACCTTGTGGTTGGCATGTTGTCCAACGTTCAGTGTAGGAGAAAACAGCATTTACCCTGAGGCCCCGCCCATTTGTGAGTGCGACGAGAGCATAAACACGCATTGTGACCTCAGCGTGAGTCCTGTCCTCTAGTAAGTCATCTCAGTGGCTGGACCATTAGATGTCATAATGGGCTTGACATGTCCTTAGTCCCCAATTTTTAACCAGATTTATGGTTTTCCAGTCGCCCCACCCCAGGGCTCTACTCTGGAATCCCTCATTTGGTGGGACATCTGAGGTTGAAAAACAAAATGAAACAAATCGACAACAACAACAAAAAAACGGACTTCTTAAATCCCCAGAATGACCCCAAACTCTTTGTACGGGACCGAACCCCCAGAGAGTAAGACTCGTCCATTTCTCATGATGTCACCCGGCAATTTCACGACCATGAGTGACACGATATCCAGAGACAAAAACTTGAGCAAGAGCCTCACACTCGCCCTTTTTTCATATCCCGAAGTGTTCTCCTCATGGTCTGTAGATCAGTCCTGCCATACCTATGACCCAAAACATAAGCCGAGTTTGTGTTTTCAGACAACTGTCCAAACAGCTCTTGCCTACACACCCTACAGGCTCAGGGCCCTGGAGCCAAACCTGAGGACTGTACTTGCCCTCTCCAAGGGAATTGTATGTGCCCATTCCAATGGCCACAACCCTACTAGTAGGATAACCTCCAAAGTCCCTGAGGCCATCCCAATAGTTGTGGCTTCCCAGGACAAACAGGGGCAATCTGAGCCCATCTGAGCACCTACCTGCACTCAGACCCGTAGACTCATGTCCCCAGAGGTAAAAAGGAACGAACAGGCCCCTAGGCACTAATCGGATCCATTGCTTTGGTTTCCAGGCATCTCTCCTCAGAGGCCTGGATTTCAATACCAGCATATGGCTGTTTCTTGACTCACCCATCAGAACAAATCTCATCTACACATGGGAAACATGCACGTTGGAGCTGTGTCAAAGCCTCTGTTTAGGAGAACCCTTCAGGGCCCCAGGGCCACCGCTTCATTCCAAGGTCTCCATAGACACAAAAACATATTAGGACACATCCACAGGAGAGTCCATTTCAACTCAGCCTCCTCGGTTGCCCCCCACATCCAGCAGATCTAACCTGTCTTGTTGCTTGGAGACCATTGGAATGCGAGGTGGGCTACCCAGCCATCCATCCTTAGAACCCTGCTCGGAATCGTTGGCCTGGAGCCAACCAACAGGTCTCAATTGTCCTGCAGAAGAATCTTTGCAGTTTGGAGCTTCTCACAACTCCCATCGTGGGAAAACCCCCATGCCCTCGTGATCCAACCTCCTTCAAGAAAGGGCCATCAGGGCAGAAAGTCCAACCTGAGCGATCGTCTGATCCTTTCACTGACTTCAGATGCACGAGATCTCTATTGAGGTCTGTAGATTGTGCCTGCCATATCCTCACCCAGAAACCTAGGCTTAGCTTGGGTTCTCAGACTCCGTCCTCAGACTACTGGCCCACAGGCCCTCCAGTTTGGCAATCCAGAACTACAATGCCGCACTCTGCCTGCCCTACAGAAGTAAAACATTGCCCTCAGGGCTACCCCGAAACCGCAAATGAGGCTCAACATGCACGCCATTCGGCTGTACCCCAAACATATAGGCTGACCTGGGCACTATTTCCCCTTCTGACCCAGCCTGAGCCTGGACCTCCTGGTCCCACCCAACAGCTGGCTGCACACTGAGCACATCGGACCCGCCATGGCCTTAGGTCGTCATCTCTTCCCAACTGCGGTTTTCAGGCTCCAGAACCTAGACCTTATCTCCAACCACTGCCCAGGGTTGAAAATGATGCAGAAATCAGAACTCTTTCCCCATGGCAAGAATCCTTGTGGTTGGCATGTTGTCCAACGTTCAGTGTAGTTGAAACAAGCGTGGCCCATGAGGCCCAGCCCATGCTTGCGGGCCACATTGGTCACAAACACACATTGTGACCCTCAGCCAGAGCCCAGTCCTCAGGTAAGGCCTCTCAGGGCCTATATGAAGAGACAGCATACTGGGCTTGGCCTGCCCCTAGGCCGCAATTTTTAACCATAGTTTGGGTTGTCCCTTCACTCTTCCCCAGGGCTCTGCTTTGGAATTCCTCTTTTGGTGGGAAACCTGTGGTAACAAACCGGAAAGGAGTCCTCCCATCCCACAGATTGACGAAAAACAATTGGGATCGGGCCAAATCCACAGAGAGGAAGATTCGTCCATGGCCCATGAGACCTCCCCAACATTCCACGGCCATCGCTGAAACAAAATTCAGAGACAAAAGCCTGAGCAAGCGCCTCAGACTCGCTCATTCTTCATATCCTGAAGAGTTCTTCTCATGGTTTATAGATCGGGCGTGCCATACCTACGTCCCCAAACTTAAGCTGAGTTTGTGTTTTCAGTCTTCTGTCCTCAAAGTCCTGGGCCACACTCCCTCCAGGCTGGGGCCCCTGGAGCCACACATTAGGACTGCCCCCACTTAATCCATGGGAATTCTGCCCATTCCATTGTCAAAAATCATACAAATTAGGAGAACCCTCCAAAGTCCCTGAGGCCATCCCAATAGTGTAGGTCGCCCGGGACAAAAAAGGGCGGTTGATACCGGCTGAGCATCTACCTCCACTCATCTACCTCCACTCATACCAAGAAGACTGAACCAGACAGGACCCGAGGCCATTATCGGATCCATTGCTTTGGTTTACAGGCATGTCTCCTCAAAAGCCTGGATTCCAATGCCAGCAGAGGGGATTTCCTGAGGCACCCATCAGAACAAATCTCGTCTCCACAAGGAAACTTGTGCATGGGAGCTATGCCAAAGCTTAGGAGAATACTTCAGGGTCCCGGTGCCACCTCCCCATTCCAAGGCCCTCATGGACACAAAAACACATTAGAACCCATCCTCTGGAAAGTGCATTTGAACTCAGGCACCCCGGTTGCTCCCGCATATCCATTAGATCTAAACTGTCTTGATGCTACTAGACATTTGGAAGGTGAGGCGGACTTCCCAGGCATTCATCCTGGAACGGTGCTCTGGAGTCATTCCATATGGGATGTCCTGGAGCTGTCCAACAGGTCTCAATTGTCCCGCAGAAGGAATCCTTGAAGGGGGCATCCCACATCTCCCAAGGTGGAAAACCTCCAAGGCCTCGAGATTCCGCTCCCTTCATGAAGGGGCCCTCATGCACAGAAACTCCAACCTGAGCCAACGACGGATCCTCGCCTTGACTTCAGATGCATGAGATATTGGTTCAGATCTGCAGGGGGTACCTGCCGTGCCCTCACCCTGAATCCGAAGTCTAGCTTGTGTTCTCAGACTTCCGTCCTCACTCTCCTGGCCCCGAAGCCCTCAAGTTTGGCAATTCCGGACCGACAATGAAGCACTCTGCCTGCCCTCTAGAAAAAATATATTGCCTAATGAGCAGCCCAGGCAGCTTAAATGAGGATAAACCTACACGGCACTCGAATGTACCCAAATTATATAGTCTAACCTGGGCACTAATGCACTGTCTGACACAACCTGAGCCCGGACCTGCTGACCAACACCCAGACAGCTGACCGCACGCTGAGCACATCAGACCCGCCATGGCCTTAGGTCATCATCTCTTCCCTACCTCAGTTTTCAGGCTTCAGAACCTAGACCTTATCTCCAATCACTGCCCACGGGTGACTGTGATGCAGAAATCAGAACTCTTCCTGACCCATGGTAAGAAACCTTGTGGTTGGCATGTTGTCCAACGTTCAGTGTAGGAGAAACCAGCATTGACCCAGAGGCCCCGCCCATTCTTGAGTGCGACGAGAGCATAAACACGCATTGTGACCTCAGCGTGAGTCCTGTCCTCTAGTAAGTCCTCTCAGTGGCTGGACCATTAGATGTCATAATGGGCTTGACATGTCCCTAGTCCCCAATTTTTAATTAGATTTCTGGTTGTCCAGTCGCCCCACCCCAGGGCTCTACTATGGAATCCCTCATTTGGTGGGACATCTGAGGTTGAAAAACAAAATGAAACAAATCGACAACAACAAAAAAACGGACTTCTTCCATCCCAAGAATGACCCCAAACTCTTTGGACGGGACTGAACCCCCAGAGAGTAAGACTCGTCCATTTCCCATGAAGTCACCCGGCAATTTCACGACCATGAGTGACACGATATCCAGAGACAAAAACTTGAGCAAGAGCCTCACACTCGCCCTTTTTTCATATCCCGAAGTGTTCTCCTCATGGTCTGTAGATCAGTCCTGCCATACCTATGACCCAAAACATAAGCCGAGTTTGTGTTTTCAGACAACTGTCCAAACAGCTCTGGCCTACACACCCTACAGGCTCAGGGCCCTGGAGCCAAACCTGAGGACTGTACTTGCCCTCTCCAAGGGAATTGTATGTGCCCATTCCAATGGCCACAACCCTACTAGTAGGATAACCTCCAAAGTCCCTGAGGCCATCCCAATAGTTGTGGCTTCCCAGGACAAACAGGGGCAATCTGAGCCCATCTGAGCACCTACCTGCACTCAGACCCGTAGACTGATGTCCCCAGAGGTAAAAAGGAACGAACAGGCCCCTAGGCACTAATCGGATCCATTGCTTTGGTTTCCAGGCATCTCTCCTCAGAGGCCTGGATTTCAATACCAGCATATGGCTGTTTCTTGACTCACCCATCAGAACAAATCTCATCTACACATGGGAAACATGCACGTTGGAGCTGTGTCAAAGCCTCTGTTTAGGAGAACCCTTCAGGGCCCCAGGGCCACCGCTTCATTCCAAGGTCTCCATAGACACAAAAACATATTAGGACACATCCACAGGAGAGTCCATTTCAACTCAGCCTCCTCGGTTGCCCCCCACATCCAGCAGATCTAACCTGTCTTGTTGCTTGGAGACCATTGGAATGCGAGGTGGGCTACCCAGCCATCCATCCTTAGAACCCTGCTCGGAATCGTTGGCCTGGAGCCAACCAACAGGTCTCAATTGTCCTGCAGAAGAATCTTTGCAGTTTGGAGCTTCTCACAACTCCCATCGTGGGAAAACCCCCATGCCCTCGTGATCCAACCTCCTTCAAGAAAGGGCCATCAGGGCAGAAAGTCCAACCTGAGCGATCGTCTGATCCTTTCACTGACTTCAGATGCACGAGATCTCTATTGAGGTCTGTAGATTGTGCCTGCCATATCCTCACCCAGAAACCTAGGCTTAGCTTGGGTTCTCAGACTCCGTCCTCAGACTACTGGCCCACAGGCCCTCCAGTTTGGCAATCCAGAACTACAATGCCGCACTCTGCCTGCCCTACAGAAGTAAAACATTGCCCTCAGGGCTACCCCGAAACCGCAAATGAGGCTCAACATGCACGCCATTCGGCTGTACCCCAAACATATAGGCTGACCTGGGCACTATTTCCCCTTCTGACCCAGCCTGAGCCTGGACCTCCTGGTCCCACCCAGACAGCTGGCTGCCCACTGAGCACATCGGACCCGCCATGGCCTTAGGTCGTCATCTCTTCCCAACTGCGGTTTTCAGGCTCCAGAACCTAGACCTTATCTCCAACCACTGCCCAGGGTTGAAAATGATGCAGAAATCAGAACTCTTTCCCCATGGCAAGAAACCTTGTGCTTGGCATGTTGTCCAACGTTCAGTGTAGTTGAAACAAGCGTGGCCCATGAGGCCCAGCCCATGCTTGCGGGCCACATTGGTCACAAACACACATTGTGACCCTCAGCCTGAGCCCAGTCCTCAGGTAAGGCCTCTCAGGGCCTATATGAAGAGACAGCATATTGGGCTTGGCCTGCCCCTAGGCCGCAATTTTTAACCATAGTTCGGGTTGTCCCTTCACTCTTCCCCAGGGCTCTGCTTTGGAATTCCTCTTTTGGTGGGACACCTGTGGTAACAAACCTGAAAGGAGTCCTCCCATCCCACAGATTGACGAAAAACAATTGGGATCGGGCCAAATCCACAGAGAGGAAGATTCGTCCATGGCCCATGAGATCTCCCCAATATTCCACGGCCATCGCTGAAACAAAAGTCAGAGACAAAATCCTGAGCAAGCGCCTCAGACTCGCTCATTCTTCATATCCTGAAGAGTTCTTCTCATGGTTTGTAGATCGGGCGTGCCATACCTACGTCCCCAAACTTAAGCTGAGTTTGTGTTTTCAGTCTTCTGTCCTCAAAGTCCTGGGCCACACTCCCTCCAGGCTGGGGCCCCTGGAGCCACACATTAGGACTGCCCCCACCCAATCCATGGGAATTCTGCCCATTCCATTGTCAAAAATCGTACAAATTAGGAGAACCCTCCAAAGTCCCTGAGGCCATCCCAATAGTGTAGGTCGCCCGGGACAAAAAAGGTCGGTTGATACCGGCTGAGCATCTACCTCCACTCATCTACCTCCACTCATACCAAGAAGACTGAACCAGACAGGACCCGAGGCCATTATCAGATCCATTGCTTTGGTTTACAGGCATGTCTCCTCAAAAGCCTGGATTCCAATGCCAGCAGAGGGGATTTCCTGAGGCACCCATCAGAACAAATCTCGTCTCCACAAGGAAACTTGTGCATGGGAGCTATGCCAAAGCTTAGGAGAATACTTCAGGGTCCCGGTGCCACCTCCCCATTCCAAGGCCCTCATGGACACAAAAACACATTAGAACCCATCCTCTGGAAAGTGCATTTGAACTCAGGCACCCCGGTTGCTCCCGCATATCCATTAGATCTAAACTGTCTTGTTGCTAGGAGACAATTGGAAGGTGAGGCGGACTTCCCAGGCATCCATCCTGGAACGGTGCTCTGGAGTCATTCCATATGGGATGTCCTGGAGCTGTCCAACAGGTCTCAATTGTCCCGCAGAAGGAATCCTTGAAGCGGGCATCCCACATCTCCCAACGTGGAAAACCTCCAAGGCCTCGAGATTCCGCTCCCTTCATGAAGGGGCCGTCATGCACAGAAACTCCAACCTGAGCCAACGACGGATCCTCGCCCTGACTTCAGATGCATGAGATATTGGTTCAGATCTGCAGGGGGTACCTGCCGTGCCCTCACCCTGAATCCGAAGTCTAGCTTGTGTTCTCAGACTTCCGTCCTCACTCTCCTGGCCCCGAAGCCCTCAAGTTTGGCAATTCCGGACCGACAATGAAGCACTCTGCCTGCCCTCTAGAAAAAATATATTGCCTAATGAGCAGCCCAGGCAGCTTAAATGAGGATAAACCTACACGGCACTCGAATGTACCCAAATTATATAGTCTAACCTGGGCACTAATGCACTGTCTGACACAACCTGAGCCCGGACCTGCTGACCAACACCCAGACAGCTGACCGCACGCTGAGCACATCAGACCCGCCATGGCCTTAGGTCATCATCTCTTCCCTACCTCAGTTTTCAGGCTTCAGAACCTAGACCTTATCTCCAATCACTGCCCACGGGTGACTGTGATGCAGAAATCAGAACTCTTCCTGACCCATGGTAAGAAACCTTGTGGTTGGCATGTTGTCCAACGTTCAGTGTAGGAGAAACCAGCATTCACCCAGAGGCCCCGCCCATTCTTGAGTGCGACGAGAGCATAAACACGCATTGTGACCTCAGCGTGAGTCCTGTCCTCTAGTAAGTCCTCTCAGTGGCTGGACCAATAGATGTCATAATGGGCTTGACATGTCCCTAGTCCCCAATTTTTAACCAGATTTCTGGTTGTCCAGTCGCCCCACCCCAGGGCTCTACTATGGAATCCCTCATTTGGTGGGACATCTGAGGTTGAAAAACAAAATGAAACAAATCGACAACAACAAAAAAACGGACTTCTTCCATCCCCAGAATGAACGCAAACTCTTTGGACGGGACCGAACCCCCAGAGAGTAAGACTCGTCCATTTCCCATGAAGTCACCCGGCAATTTCACGACCATGAGTGACACGATATCCAGAGACAAAAACTTGAGCAAGAGCCTCACACTCGCCCTTTTTTCATATCCCGAAGTGTTCTCTTCATGGTCTGTAGATCAGTCCTGCCATACCTATGACCCAAAACATAAGCCGAGTTTGTGTTTTCAGACAACTGTCCAAACAGCTCTGGCCTACACACCCTACAGGCTCAGGGCCCTGGAGCCAAACCTGAGGACTGTACTTGCCCTCTCCAAGGGAATTGTATGTGCCCATTCAATGGCCACAACCCTACTAGTAGGATAACCTCCAAAGTCCCTGAGGCCATCCCAATAGTTGTGGCTTCCCAGGACAAACAGGGGCAATCTGAGCCCATCTGAGCACCTACCTGCACTCAGACCCGTAGACTGATGTCCCCAGAGGTAAAAAGGAACGAACAGGCCCCTAGGCACTAATCGGATCCATTGCTTTGTTTTCCAGGCATCTCTCCTCAGAGGCCTGGATTTCAATACCAGCATATGGCTGTTTCTTGACTCACCCATCAGAACAAATCTCATCTACACATGGGAAACATGCACGTTGGAGCTGTGTCAAAGCCTCTGTTTAGGAGAACCCTTCAGGGCCCCAGGGCCACCGCTTCATTCCAAGGTCTCCATAGACACAAAAACATATTAGGACACATCCACAGGAGAGTCCATTTCAACTCAGCCTCCTCGGTTGCCCCCCACATCCAGCAGATCTAACCTGTCTTGTTGCTTGGAGACAATTGGAATGCGAGGTGGGCTACCCAGCCATCCATCCTTAGAACCCTGCTCGGAATCGTTGCCCTGGAGCCAACCAACAGGTCTCAATTGTCCTGCAGAAGAATCTTTGCAGTTTGGAGCTTCTAACAACTCCCATCGTGGGAAAACCCCCATGTCCTCGTGATCCAACCTCCTTCAAGAAAGGCCCATCAGGGCAGAAAGTCCAACCTGAGCGATCGTCTGATCCTTTCACTGACTTCAGATGCACGAGATCTCTATTGAGGTCTGTAGATTGTGCTTGCCATATCCTCACCCAGAAACCTAGGCTTAGCTTGGGTTCTCAGACTCCGTCCTCAGACTACTGGCCCACAGGCCCTCCAGTTTGGCAATCCAGAACTACAATGCCGCACTCTGCCTGCCCTACAGAAGTAAAACATTGCCCTCAGGGCTACCCCGAAACCCCAAATGAGGATCAACCTGCACGCTATTCGGCAGTACCCCAAACATATAGGCTGACCTGGGCACTATTTCCCATTCTGACCCAGCCTGAGCCTGGACCTCCTGGTCCCACCCAGACAGCTGGCTGCACACTGAGCACATCAGACCCGCCATGGCCTTAGGTCGTCATCTCTTCCCAACTGCGGTTTTCAGGCTCCAGAACCTAGACCTTATCTCCAACCACTGCCCAGGGTTGAAAATGATGCAGAAATCAGAACTCTTTCCCCATGGCAAGAATCCTTGTGGTTGGCATGTTGTCCAACGTTCAGTGTAGTTGAAACAAGCGTGGCCCATGAGGCCCAGCCCATGCTTGCGGGCCACATTGGTCACAAACACAATTTGTGACCCTCAGCCTGAGCCCAGTCCTCAGGTAAGGCCTCTCAGGGCCTATATGAAGAGACAGCATATTGGGCTTGGCCTGCCCCTAGGCCGCAATTTTTAACCATAGTTCGGGTTGTCCCTTCACTCTTCCCCAGGGCTCTGCTTTGGAATTCCTCTTTTGGTGGGAAACCTGTGGTAACAAACCTGAAAGGAGTCCTCCCATCCCACAGATTGACGAAAAACAATTGGGATCGGGCCAAATCCACAGAGAGGAAGATTCGTCCATGGCCCATGAGACCTCCCCAACATTCCACGGCCATCGCTGAAAAAAAAGTCAGAGACAAAATCCTGAGCAAGCGCCTCAGACTCGCTCATTCTTCATATCCTGAAGAGTTCTTCTCATGGTTTGTAGATCGGGCGTGCCATACCTACGTCCCCAAACTTAAGCTGAGTTTGTGTTTTCAGTCTTCTGTCCTCAAAGTCCTGGGCCACACTCCCTCCAGGCTGGGGCCCCTGGAGCCACACATTAGGACTGCCCCCACCCAATCCATGGGAATTCTGCCCATTCCATTGTCAAAAATCGTACAAATTAGGAGAACCCTCCAAAGTCCCTGAGGCCATCCCAATAGTGTAGGTCGCCCGGGACAAAAAAGGGCGGTTGATACCGGCTGAGCATCTACCTCCACTCATCTACCTCCACTCATACCAAGAAGATTGAACCAGACAGAACCCGAGGCCATTATCGGATCCATTGCTTTGGTTTACAGGCATGTCTCCTCAAAAGCCTGGATTCCAATGCCAGCAGAGGGGATTTCCTGAGGCACCCATCAGAACAAATCTCGTCTCCACAAGGAAACTTGTGCATGGGAGCTATGCCAAAGCTTAGGAGAATACTTCAGGGTCCCGGTGCCACCTCCCCATTCCAAGGCCCTCATGGACTAAAAACACATTAGAACCCATCCTCTGGAAAGTGCATTTCAACTCAGGCACCCCGGTTGCTCCCGCAGATCCATTAGATCTAAACTGTCTTGTTGCTAGGAGACAATTGGAAGGTGAGGAGGACTTCCCAGGCATCCATCCTGGAACGGTGCTCTTGAGTCATTCCATATGGGATGTCCTGGAGCTGTCCAACAGGTCTCAATTGTCCCGCAGAAGGAATCCTTGAAGGGGGCATCCCACATCTCCCAACGTGGAAAACCTCCATTGCTCGAGATTCCGTTCCCTTCATGAAGGGGCCGTCATGCACAGAAACTCCAACCTGAGCCAACGACGGATCCTCGCCCTGACTTCAGATGCATGAGATATTGGTTCAGATCTGCAGGGGGTACCTGCCGTGCCCTCACCCTGAATCCGAAGTCTAGCTTGTGTTCTCAGACTTCCGTCCTCACTCTCCTGGCCCCGAAGCCCTCAAGTTTGGCAATTCCGGACCGACAATGAAGCACTCTGCCTGCCCTCTAGAAAAAATATATTGCCTAATGAGCAGCCCAGGCAGCTTAAATGAGGATAAAACTACACGGCACTCGAATGTACCCAAATTATATAGTCTAACCTGGGCACTAATGCACTGTCTGACACAATCTGAGCCTGGACCTGCTGACCAACACCCAGACAGCTGACCGCACGCTGAGCACATCAGACCCGCCATGGCCTTAGGTCATCATCTCTTCCCTACCTCAGTTTTCAGGCTTCAGAACCTAGACCTTATCTCCAATCACTGCCCACGGGTGACTGTGATGCAGAAATCAGAACTCTTCCTGACCCATGGCAAGAAACCTTGTGGTTGGCATGTTGTCCAACGTTCAGTGTAGGAGAAAACAGCATTTACCCTGAGGCCCCGCCCATTCTTGAGTGCGACGAGAGCATAAACACGCATTGTGACCTCAGCGTGAGTCCTGTCCTCTAGGAAGTCCTCTCAGTGGCTGGACCATTAGATGTCATAATGGGCTTGACATGTCCTTAGTCCCCAATTTTTAACCAGATTTATGGTTTTCCAGTCGCCCCACCCCAGGGCTCTACTCTGGAATCCCTCATTTGGTGGGACATCTGAGGTTGAAAAACAAAATGAAACAAATCGACAACAACAACAAAAAAACGGACTTCTTAAATCCCCAGAATGACCCCAAACTCTTTGTACGGGACCGAACCCCCAGAGAGTAAGACTCGTCCATTTCCCATGAAGTCACCCGGCAATTTCACGACCATGAGTGACACGATATCCAGAGACAAAAACTTGAGCAAGAGCCTCACACTCGCCCTTTTTTCATATCCCGAAGTGTTCTCCTCATGGTCTGTAGATCAGTCCTGCCATACCTATGACCCAAAACATAAGCCGAGTTTGTGTTTTCAGACAACTGTCCAAACAGCTCTGGCCTACACACCCTACAGGCTCAGGGCCCTGGAGCCAAACCTGAGGACTGTACTTGCCCTCTCCAAGGGAATTGTATGTGCCCATTCCAATGGCCACAACCCTACTAGTAGGATAACCTCCAAAGTCCCTGAGGCCATCCCAATAGTTGTGGCTTCCCAGGACAAACAGGGGCAATCTGAGCCCATCTGAGCACCTACCTGCACTCAGACCCGTAGACTGATGTCCCCAGAGGTAAAAAGGAACGAACAGGCCCCTAGGCACTAATCGGATCCATTGCTTTGGTTTCCAGGCATCTCTCCTCAGAGGCCTGGATTTCAATACCAGCATATGGCTGTTTCTTGACTCACCCATCAGAACAAATCTCATCTACACATGGGAAACATGCACGTTGGAGCTGTGTCAAAGCCTCTGTTTAGGAGAACCCTTCAGGGCCCCAGGGCCACCGCTTCATTCCAAGGTCTCCATAGACACAAAAACATATTAGGACACATCCACAGGAGAGTCCATTTCAACTCAGCCTCCTCGGTTGCCCCCCACATCCAGCAGATCTAACCTGTCTTGTTGCTTGGAGACCATTGGAATGCGAGGTGGGCTACCCAGCCATCCATCCTTAGAACCCTGCTCTGAATCATTGGCCTGGAGCCAACCAACAGGTCTCAATTGTCCTGCAGAAGAATCTTTGCAGTTTTGAGCTTCTCACAACTCCCATCGTGGGAAAACCCCCATGCCCTCGTGATCCAACCTCCTTCAAGAAAGGGCCATCAGGGCAGAAAGTCCAACCTGAGCGATCGTCTGATCCTTTCACTGACTTCAGATACACGAGATCTCTATTGAGGTCTGTAGATTGTGCCTGCCATATCCTCACCCAGAAACCTAGGCTTAGCTTGGGTTCTCAGACTCCTTCCTCAGACTACTGGCCCACAGGCCCTCCAGTTTGGCAATCCAGAACTACAATGCCGCACTCTGCCTGCCCTACAGAAGTAAAACATTGCCCTCAGGGCTACCCCGAAACCGCAAATGAGGCTCAACATGCACGCCATTCGGCTGTACCCCAAACATATAGGCTGACCTGGGCACTATTTCCCCTTCTGACCCAGCCTGAGCCTGGACCTCCTGGTCCCACCCAACAGCTGGCTGCACACTGAGCACATCGGACCCGCCATGGCCTTAGGTCGTCATCTCTTCCCAACTGCGGTTTTCAGGCTCCAGAACCTAGACCTTATCTCCAACCACTGCCCAGGGTTGAAAATGATGCAGAAATCAGAACTCTTTCCCCATGGCAAGAATCCTTGTGGTTGGCATGTTGTCCAACGTTCAGTGTAGTTGAAACAAGCGTGGCCCATGAGGCCCAGCCCATGCTTGCGGGCCACATTGGTCACAAACACACATTGTGACCCTCAGCCTGAGCCCAGTCCTCAGGTAAGGCCTCTCAGGGCCTATATGAAGAGACAGCATACTGGGCTTGGCCTGCCCCTAGGCCGCAATTTTTAACCATAGTTTGGGTTGTCCCTTCACTCTTCCCCAGGGCTCTGCTTTGGAATTCCTCTTTTGGTGGGAAACCTGTGGTAACAAACCTGAAAGGAGTCCTCCCATCCCACAGATTGACGAAAAACAATTGGGATCGGGCCAAATCCACAGAGAGGAAGATTCGTCCATGGCCCATGAGACCTCCCCAACATTCCACGGCCATCGCTGAAACAAAATTCAGAGACAAAAGCCTGAGCAAGCGCCTCAGACTCGCTCATTCTTCATATCCTGAAGAGTTCTTCTCATGGTTTGTAGATCGGGCGTGCCATACCTACGTCCCCAAACTTAAGCTGAGTTTGTGTTTTCAGTCTTCTGTCCTCAAAGTCCTGGGCCACACTCCCTCCAGGCTGGGGCCCCTGGAGCCACACATTAGGACTGCCCCCACTTAATCCATGGGAATTCTGCCCATTCCATTGTCAAAAATCATACAAATTAGGAGAACCCTCCAAAGTCCCTGAGGCCATCCCAATAGTGTAGGTCGCCCGGGACAAAAAAGGGCGGTTGATACCGGCTGAGCATCTACCTCCACTCATCTACCTCCACTCATACCAAGAAGACTGAACCAGACAGGACCCGAGGCCATTATCGGATCCATTGCTTTGGTTTACAGGCATGTCTCCTCAAAAGCCTGGATTCCAATGCCAGCAGAGGGGATTTCCTGAGGCACCCATCAGAACAAATCTCGTCTCCACAAGGAAACTTGTGCATGGGAGCTATGCCAAAGCTTAGGAGAATACTTCAGGGTCCCGGTGCCACCTCCCCATTCCAAGGCCCTCATGGACACAAAAACACATTAGAACCCATCCTCTGGAAAGTGCATTTGAACTCAGGCACCCCGGTTGCTCCCGCATATCCATTAGATCTAAACTGTCTTGTTGCTAGGAGACAATTGGAAGGTGAGGCGGACTTCCCAGGCATTCATCCTGGAACGGTGCTCTGGAGTCATTCCATATGGGATGTCCTGGAGCTGTCCAACAGGTATCAATTGTCCCGCAGAAGGAATCCTTGAAGGGGGCATCCCACATCTCCCAAGGTGGAAAACCTCCAAGGCCTCGAGATTCCGCTCCCTTCATGAAGGGGCCGTCATGCACAGAAACTCCAACCTGAGCCAACGACGGATCCTCGACCTGACTTCAGATGCATGAGATATTGGTTCAGATCTGCAGGGGGTACCTGCCGTGCCCTCACCCTGAATCCGAAGTCTAGCTTGTGTTCTCAGACTTCCGTCCTCACTCTCCTGGCCCCGAAGCCCTCAAGTTTGGCAATTCCGGACCGACAATGAAGCACTCTGCCTGCCCTCTAGAAAAAATATATTGCCTAATGAGCAGCCCAGGCAGCTTAAATGAGGATAAACCTACACGGCACTCCAATGTACCCAAATTATATAGTCTAACCTGGGCACTAATGCACTGTCTGACACAACCTGAGCCCGGACCTGCTGACCAACACCCAGACAGCTGACCGCACGCTGAGCACATCAGACCCGCCATGGCCTTAGGTCATCATCTCTTCCCTACCTCAGTTTTCAGGCTTCAGAACCTAGACCTTATCTCCAATCACTGCCCACGGGTGACTGTGATGCAGAAATCAGAACTCTTCCTGACCCATGGTAAGAAACCTTGTGGTTGGCATGTTGTCCAACGTTCAGTGTAGGAGAAACCAGCATTGACCCAGAGGCCCCGCCCATTCTTGAGTGCGAGGAGAGCATAAACACGCATTGTGACCTCAGCGTGAGTCCTGTCCTCTAGTAAGTCCTCTCAGTGGCTGGACCATTAGATGTCATAATGGGCTTGACATGTCCCTAGTCCCCAATTTTTAACCAGATTTCTGGTTGTCCAGTCGCCCCACCCCAGGGCTCTACTACGGAATCCCTCATTTGGTGGGACATCTGAGGTTGAAAAACAAAATGAAACAAATCGACAACAACAAAAAAACGGACTTCTTCCATCCCAAGAATGACCCCAAACTCTTTGGACGGGACTGAACCCCCAGAGAGTAAGACTCGTCCATTTCCCATGAAGTCACCCGGCAATTTCACGACCATGAGTGACACGATATCCAGAGACAAAAACTTGAGCAAGAGCCTCACACTCGCCCTTTTTTCATATCCCGAAGTGTTCTCCTCATGGTCTGTAGATCAGTCCTGCCATACCTATGACCCAAAACATAAGCCGAGTTTGTGTTTTCAGACAACTGTCCAAACAGCTCTGGCCTACACACCCTACAGGCTCAGGGCCCTGGAGCCAAACCTGAGGACTGTACTTGCCCTCTCCACGGGAATTGTATGTGCCCATTCCAATGGCCACAACCCTACTAGTAGGATAACCTCCAAAGTCCCTGAGGCCATCCCAATAGTTGTGGCTTCCCAGGACAAACAGGGGCAATCTGAGCCCATCTGAGCACCTACCTGCACTCAGACCCGTAGACTGATGTCCCCAGAGGTAAAAAGGAACGAACAGGCCCCTAGGCACTAATCGGATCCATTGCTTTGGTTTCCAGGCATCTCTCCTCAGAGGCCTGGATTTCAATACCAGCATATGGCTGTTTCTTGACTCACCCATCAGAACAAATCTCATCTACACATGGGAAACATGCACGTTGGAGCTGTGTCAAAGCCTCTGTTTAGGAGAACCCTTCAGGGCCCCAGGGCCACCGCTTCATTCCAAGGTCTCCATAGACACAAAAACATATTAGGACACATCCACAGGAGAGTCCATTTCAACTCAGCCTCCTCGGTTGCCCCCCACATCCAGCAGATCTAACCTGTCTTGTTGCTTGGAGACCATTGGAATGCGAGGTGGGCTACCCAGCCATCCATCCTTAGAACCCTGCTCGGAATCGTTGGCCTGGAGCCAACCAACAGGTCTCAATTGTCCTGCAGAAGAATCTTTGCAGTTTGGAGCTTCTCACAACTCCCATCGTGGGAAAACCCCCATGCCCTCGTGATCCAACCTCCTTCAAGAAAGGGCCATCAGGGCAGAAAGTCCAACCTGAGCGATCGTCTGATCCTTTCACTGACTTCAGATGCACGAGATCTCTATTGAGGTCTGTAGATTGTGCCTGCCATATCCTCACCCAGAAACCTAGGCTTAGCTTGGTTTCTCAGACTCCGTCCTCAGACTACTGGCCCACAGGCCCTCCAGTTTGGCAATCCAGAACTACAATGCCGCACTCTGCCTGCCCTACAGAAGTAAAACATTGCCCTCAGGGCTACCCCGAAACCGCAAATGAGGCTCAACATGCACGCCATTCGGCTGTACCCCAAACATATAGGCTGACCTGGGCACTATTTCCCCTTCTGACCCAGCCTGAGCCTGGACCTCCTGGTCCCACCCAGACAGCTGGCTGCCCACTGAGCACATCGGACCCGCCATGGCCTTAGGTCGTCATCTCTTCCCAACTGCGGTTTTCAGGCTCCAGAACCTAGACCTTATCTCCAACCACTGCCCAGGGTTGAAAATGATGCAGAAATCAGAACTCTTTCCTAATGGCAAGAATCCTTGTGGTTGGCATGTTGTCCAACGTTCAGTGTAGTTGAAACAAGCGTGGCCCATGAGGCCCAGGCCATGCTTGCGGGCCACATTGGTCACAAACACACATTGTGACCCTCAGCCTGAGCCCAGTCCTCAGGTAAGGCCTCTCAGGGCCTATATGAAGAGACAGCATATTGGGCTTGCCATGCCCCTAGCCCGCAATTTTTAACCATAGTTCGGGTTGTCCCTTCACTCTTCCCCAGGGCTCTGCTTTGGAATTCCTCTTTTGGTGGGACACCTGAGGTAACAAACCTGAAAGGAGTCCTCCCATCCCACAGATTGATGAAAAACAATTGGGATCGGGCCAAATCCACAGAGGGGAAGATTCGTCCATGGCCCATGAGACCTCCTCAACATTCCACGGCCATCGCTGAAACAAAATCCAGAGACAAAAGCCTGAGCAAGCGCCTCAGACTCGCTCATTCTTCATATCCTGAAGAGTTCTTCTCATGGTTTGTAGATCGGGCGTGCCATACCTACGTCCCCAAACTTAAGCTGAGTTTGTGTTTTCAGTCTTCTGTCCTTAAAGTCCTGGGCCACACTCCCTCCAGGCTGGGGCCCCTGGAGCCACACATTAGGACTGCCCCCACTTAATCCATGGGAATTCTGCCCATTCCATTGTCAAAAATCATACAAATTAGGAGAACCCTCCAAAGTCCCTGAGGCCATCCCAATAGTGTAGGTCGCCCGGGACAAAAAAGGGCGGTTGATACCGGCTGAGCATCTACCTCCACTCATCTACCTCCACTCATACCAAGAAGACTGAACCAGAAAGGACCCGAGGCCATTATCGGATCCATTGCTTTGGTTTACAGGCATGTCTCCTCAAAAGCCTGGATTCCAATGCCAGCAGAGGGGATTTCCTGAGGCACCCATCAGAACAAATCTCGTCTCCACAAGGAAACTTGTGCATGGGAGCTATGCCAAAGCTTAGGAGAATACTTCAGGGTCCCGGTGCCACCTCCCCATTCCAAGGCCCTCATGGACACAAAAACACATTAGAACCCATCCTCTGGAAAGTGCATTTGAACTCAGGCACCCCGGTTGCTCCCGCATATCCATTAGATCTAAACTGTCTTGTTGCTAGGAGACAATTGGAAGGTGAGGCGGACTTCCCAGGCATTCATCCTGGAACGGTGCTCTGGAGTCATTCCATATGGGATGTCCTGGAGCTGTCCAACAGGTCTCAATTGTCCCGCAGAAGGAATCCTTGAAGGGGGCATCCCACATCTCCCAAGGTGGAAAACCTCCAAGGCCTCGAGATTCCGCTCCCTTCATGAAGGGGCCGTCATGCACAGAAACTCCAACCTGAGCCAACGACGGATCCTCGCCCTGACTTCAGATGCATGAGATATTGGTTCAGATCTGCAGGGGGTACCTGCCGTGCCCTCACCCTGAATCCGAAGTCTAGCTTGTGTTCTCAGACTTCCGTCCTCACTCTCCTGGCCCCGAAGCCCTCAAGTTTGGCAATTCCGGACCGACAATGAAGAACTCTGCCTGCCCTCTAGAAAAAATATATTGCCTAATGAGCAGCCCAGGCAGCTTAAATGAGGATAAACCTACACGGCACTCGAATGTACCCAAATTATATAGTCTAACCTGGGCACTAATGCACTGTCTGACACAACCTGAGCCCGGACCTGCTGACCAACACCCAGACAGCTGACCGCACGCTGAGCACATCAGACACGCCATGGCCTTAGGTCATCATCTCTTCCCTACCTCAGTTTTCAGGCTTCAGAACCTAGACCTTATCTCCAATCACTGCCCACGGGTGACTGTGATGCAGAAATCAGAACTCTTCCTGACCCATGGTAAGAAACCTTGTGGTTGGCATGTTGTCCAACGTTCAGTGTAGGAGAAACCAGCATTGACCCAGAGGCCCCGCCCATTCTTGAGTGCGACGAGAGCATAAACACGCATTGTGACCTCAGCGTGAGTCCTGTCCTCTAGTAAGTCCTCTCAGTGGCTGGACCATTAGATGTCATAATGGGCTTGACATGTCCCTAGTCCCCAATTTTTAACCAGATTTCTGGTTGTCCAGTCGCCCCACCCCAGGGCTCTACTATGGAATCCCTCATTTGGTGGGACATCTGAGGTTGAAAAACAAAATGAAACAAATCGACAACAACAAAAAAACGGACTTCTTCCATCCCAAGAATGACCCCAAACTCTTTGGACGGGACTGAACCCCCAGAGAGTAAGACTCGTCCATTTCCCATGAAGTCACCCGGCAATTTCACGACCATGAGTGACACGATATCCAGAGACAAAAACTTGAGCAAGAGCCTCACACTCGCCCTTTTTTCATATCCCGAAGTGTTCTCCTCATGGTCTGTAGATCAGTCCTGCCATACCTATGACCCAAAACATAAGCCGAGTTTGTGTTTTCAGACAACTGTCCAAACAGCTCTGGCCTACACACCCTACAGGCTCAGGGCCCTGGAGCCAAACCTGAGGACTGTACTTGCCCTCTCCACGGGAATTGTATGTGCCCATTCCAATGGCCACAACCCTACTAGTAGGATAACCTCCAAAGTCCCTGAGGCCATCCCAATAGTTGTGGCTTCCCAGGACAAACAGGGGCAATCTGAGCCCATCTGAGCACCTACCTGCACTCAGACCCGTAGACTGATGTCCCCAGAGGTAAAAAGGAACGAACAGGCCCCTAGGCACTAATCGGATCCATTGCTTTGGTTTCCAGGCATCTCTCCTCAGAGGCCTGGATTTCAATACCAGCATATGGCTGTTTCTTGACTCACCCATCAGAACAAATCTCATCTACACATGGGAAACATGCACGTTGGAGCTGTGTCAAAGCCTCTGTTTAGGAGAACCCTTCAGGGCCCCAGGGCCACCGCTTCATTCCAAGGTCTCCATAGACACAAAAACATATTAGGACACATCCACAGGAGAGTCCATTTCAACTCAGCCTCCTCGGTTGCCCCCCACATCCAGCAGATCTAACCTGTCTTGTTGCTTGGAGACCATTGGAATGCGAGGTGGGCTACCCAGCCATCCATCCTTAGAACCCTGCTCGGAATCGTTGGCCTGGAGCCAACCAACAGGTCTCAATTGTCCTGCAGAAGAATCTTTGCAGTTTTGAGCTTCTCACAACTCCCATCGTGGGAAAACCCCCATGCCCTCGTGATCCAACCTCCTTCAAGAAAGGGCCATCAGGGCAGAAAGTCCAACCTGAGCGATCGTCTGATCCTTTCACTAACTTCAGATGCACGAGATCTCTATTGAGGTCTGTAGATTGTGCCTGCCATATCCTCACCCAGAAACCTAGGCTTAGCTTGGGTTCTCAGACTCCGTCCTCAGACTACTGGCCCACAGGCCCTCCAGTTTGGCAATCCAGAACTACAATGCCGCACTCTGCCTGCCCTACAGAAGTAAAACATTGCCCTCAGGGCTACCCCGAAACCGCAAATGAGGCTCAACATGCACGCCATTCGGCTGTACCCCAAACATATAGGCTGACCTGGGCACTATTTCCCCTTCTGACCCAGCCTGAGCCTGGACCTCCTGGTCCCACCCAGACAGCTGGCTGCCCACTGAGCACATCGGACCCGCCATGGCCTTAGGTCGTCATCTCTTCCCAACTGCGGTTTTCAGGCTCCAGAACCTAGACCTTATCTCCAACCACTGCCCAGGGTTGAAAATGATGCAGAAATCAGAACTCTTTCCTAATGGCAAGAATCCTTGTGGTTGGCATGTTGTCCAACGTTCAGTGTAGTTGAAACAAGCGTGGCCCATGAGGCCCAGCCCATGCTTGCGGGCCACATTGGTCACAAACACACATTGTGACCCTCAGCCTGAGCCCAGTCCTCAGGTAAGGCCTCTCAGGGCCTATATGAAGAGACAGCATATTGGGCTTGCCATGCCCCTAGCCCGCAATTTTTAACCATAGTTCGGGTTGTCCCTTCACTCTTCCCCAGGGCTCTGCTTTGGAATTCCTCTTTTGGTGGGACACCTGAGGTAACAAACCTGAAAGGAGTCCTCCCATCCCACAGATTGATGAAAAACAATTGGGATCGGGCCAAATCCACAGAGGGGAAGATTCGTCCATGGCCCATGAGACCTCCTCAACATTCCACGGCCATCGCTGAAACAAAATCCAGAGACAAAAGCCTGAGCAAGCGCCTCAGACTCGCTCATTCTTCATATCCTGAAGAGTTCTTCTCATGATTTGTAGATCGTGCGTGCCATACCTACGTCCCCAAACTTAAGCTGAGTTTGTGTTTTCAGTCTTCTGTCCTCAAAGTCCTGGGCCACACTCCCTTCAGGCTGGGGCCCCTGGAGCCACACATTAGGACTGCCCCCACCCAATCTATGGGAATTCTGCCCATTCCATTGTCAAAAATCATACAAATTAGGAGAACCCTCCAAAGTCCCTGAGGCCATCCCAATAGTGTAGGTCGCCCGGGACAAAAAAGGGCGGTTGATACCGGCTGAGCATCTACCTCCACTCATCTACCTCCACTCATACCAAGAAGATTGAACCAGACAGGACCCGAGGCCATTATCGGATCCATTGCTTTGGTTTACAGGCATGTCTCCTCAAAAGCCTGGATTCCAATACCAGCAGAGGGGATTTCCTGAGGCACCCATCAGAACAAATCTCGTCTCCACAAGGAAACTTGTGCATGGGAGCTAAGCCAAAGCTTAGGAGAATACTTCAGGGTCCCGGTGCCACCTCCCCATTCCAAGGCCCTCATGGACACAAACACACGTTAGGACCCATCCTCTGGAAAGTGCATTTCAACTCAGCCACCCCGGTTGCTCCCGCAGATCCATTAGATCTAAACTGTCTTTTTGCTAGGAGACAATTGGAAGGCGAGGCGGACTTCCCAGGCATCCATCCTGGAACGGTGCTCTGGAGTCATTCCATATGGGAGTCCTGGAGCTGTCCAACAGGTCTCAATTGTCCCGCAGAAGGAATCCTTGAAGGGGGCATCCCACATCTCCCAACGTGGAAAACCTCCATGGCCTCGAGATTCCGCTCCCTTCATGAAGGGGCCGTCATGCACAGAAACTCCAACCTGAGCCAACGTCGGATCCTCGCCCTGACTTCAGATGCATGAGATGTTGGTTCAGATCTGCAGGGGGTACCTGCCGTGCCCTCACCCTGAATCCGAAGTCTAGCTTGTGTTCTCAGACTTCCGTCCTCACTCTCCTGGCCCCGAAGCCCTCAAGTTTGGAAATTCCGGACCGACAATGAAGCACTCTGCCATGTCCTCTAGAAAAAATATATTGCCTAATGAGCAGCCCAGGCAGCTTAAATGAGGATAAACCTACACGGCACTCGAATGTACCCAAATTATATAGTCTAACCTGGGCACTAAAGCACTGTCTGACACAACCTGAGCCCGGACCTGCTGACCAACACCCAGAGAGCTGACCGCACGCTGAGCACATCAGACCCGCCATGGCCTTAGGTCATCATCTCTTCCCTACCTCAGTTTTCAGGCTTCAGAACCTAGACCTTATCTCCAAACACTGCCCACGGGTGACTGTGATGCAGAAATCAGAACTCTTCCTGACCCATGGCAAGAAACCTTGTGGTGGGCATGTTGTCCAACGTTCAGTGTAGGAGAAACCAGCATTCACCCTGAGGCCCCACCCATTCTTGAGTGCGACGAGAGCATAAACACAGATGTGACCTCAGCGTGAGTCCTGTCCTCTAGTAAGTCCTCTCAGTGGCTGGACCATTAGATGTCATAATGGGCTTGACATATCCCTAGTCCTCAATTTTTAACCAGAATTCTGGTTGTCCTGTCGACCCACCCCAGGGC
>NW_028133845.1:0-43000 GCF_964662115.1 Mustela nivalis | reverse complement strand
CAGTGGCTGGATGAAGAGATAGCATATTGGGCTTGCGATGCCCCTAGGCCCCAATTTTTAACCATAGTTCGGATTGTCCCTTCAGTCTTCCCCACGGCTTTGCTTTGGAATTCCTCTTTTGGTGGGACACCTGAGGTAACAAAACTGAAATGAGTCCTCCCATCCCACAGATTGACGAAAAGCAATTGGGAATCGGGCCAAATCCTCAGAGAGGAAGATTCGTCCATGGCCCATGAGGCCTACCCAACATTCCACGGCCATCACTGATACAAAATCCAGAGACAAAAGCCTGAGCAATCGCCACAGACTCGCACTTTCTTCATATCCTGTAGAGTTCTTCTCATGTTTTGTAGATCGGGCCTGCCATACCTACGTCCCCAAACCTAAGCTGAGTTTGTGTTTTCAGACTTCTGTCCTCAAAGTCTTGGGCCACACACCCTCCAGGCTGGGCCCCTGGAGCCACACATTAGGACTGTGCCTACCAATCCATGGGAATTCTGCCCATTCCATGGTCCAAAATCGTACAAATTAGGAGAAACCTCCAACGACCCTTAGGCCATCCCAATAGTGTGGGTCACCCGGAAAAACAAGGGGTGTCTGACACCAGCTGATAATCGACCTCCACTCATACCATAGATGGATGTCCCCAGAGAAGTAGATTGAACCAGACAGGACCCTAGGCCATAATAGGATCCATTGCTATGGGTTACAGGCATGTGTCCTCAAAAGCCTGATTGAATATGAGCATAGGGTTTTTCCTGAGGCACCCATCAGAACTCATCTCGTCTCCACAAGGAAACCTGTGCATGGGAGCCATGTCCAAAGCTTAGGAAAGTACTTCAGGTTGCCGGTGCCACCGCCCCATTCCAAGGCCCTCATGGACACAAAAACACATTAGGACACATCCTCAGGAAAGTCCATTTCAACTCAGCCACCGAGGTTGCTCCCGCAGAGCCATCAGATCTAAACTGTCTTGTTGCTAGGAGACAATTGGAATGCGAGGCGGGCTTCCCAGGCATCCATCCGCGAACGGTGCTCTGGAGTCATTCCATATGGGATGTCCTGGAGCTGTCCAACAGGTCTCAATTGTCCGGAAGAAGGAATCCTGGAAGGGGGCATCCCACAACTCCCAACGTGGGAAAACCTCAATGGTCTCGAGATTCCGCTCCCTTCATGAAGCGGCCGTCATGCTCAGAAACTCCCACCTGAGCCAACGTCTGATCCTCGCCCTGACTTCAGATGCATGCGATATTGGTTCAGATCTGCAGGGGGTACCTGCCGTGCCCTCGCCCTGAAACCCAAGTCTAGCTTGTCTTCTCAGACTTCCATCCTCACACTCCTGGCCCCAAAGCCCTCAAGTTAGGCAGTTCCGGACCCACAATGCAGGACTCTGCCTGCCCTCTAGAAAAAAAATGATTGCCTCATGAGCTGCCCAGGCACCTTAAATGAGGATAAACCTACACAGCACTCAACTTTACCCAAATTATATAGTCTAACCTGGGCACTAATGCACTGTCGAACACATCCTGAGCCCGGACCTCCTGACCAACACCCAGAAAGCTGACCGCACACTGAGCGCATAAAACCCGCCATGGCCTTAGGTCATCATCTCTTCCCTACCTCAGTTTTCAGGCTTCAGAACCGAGACCTTATCTCCAATCACTGCCCAGGGGTGAGTCTGATGCAGAAATCAGACCTCCTCCTTACCCATGGCAAGAACCCTTGTGGTTGGCACGTTGTCCAAGGATCAGTGTAGGAGAAACCCTGAGGCCCCGCCCATTCTTGAGTGCGACGAGGGCATACACACGCATTGTGACCCTCAGCATGAGTCCTGTCCTCTAGTAAGTCCTCTCAGTGGCTGGACCATTAGATGTCATAATGGGCTTGACATGTCCCTAGGCCCCAATTTTTAACCAGATTTCTGATTTTCCAGTCGCCCCTCCTAGGGCTCTACTCTGAAATCCCTCATTTGGTGGGACACCTGAGGTTAAAAAAGAAAACAACAACAACAACAACAACAACAACAACAAAATAAAACGGACTTCTTCCAGCCCACAGAATGAACCCAAACTCTTTGGACGGGGCCAAACCACCAGAGAGTAAGACTCGTCCATTTCCCATGAAGTCACCCAGAAATTCCACGACCATGAGTGACACGATATCCCGAGACAAAAACTTGAGCAGGAGCCTCACACTCGCCCTTCTTTCAAATCCCGAAAAGTTCTCCTCATGGTCTGTAGATCAGTCCTGCCATACCTATGACCTGAAACATAAGCCGAGTTTGTGTTTTCAGACAACTGTCCAAAAAGGGCTGGACTACACAACCTACAGGCTCAGGCCCCTGGAGCCAAACCTGAGGACTGTACTTGCCCTCTCCAAGGGAATTGTGTGTGCCCATTCCAATGGCCACAACCCTTCTAATAGGATAAACCTCCAAAGTCCCTGATATATCTCAATAGTGGTAGCTTCCCAGGAAAAACAGGGGCAATCTGAGCCCAAATGAGCCCCTACCTGCACTCAAACCCATAGACAGATGTCCTCAGAGGTAAAAAGGAAAGAACAGGCCCCTAGGCACTAATCAGATCCATTGCTTTGGTTTCCAGGCATCTCTCCTCAGAGGTCTGGATTTCAAAAGCAGCATATAGCTGTTTCTTGTCTCACCCATCAGAAAACATCTCATCTACACATGAGAATCTTGCCAGTTGGAGCTGTGTCAATGCCTCTGTTTAGGAGAACCCTTTAGGGCCCCAGTGCCACCGCTTCATTCCAAGGTCTCCATAGACACAAAAGCACATTCGGACCCATCCCCAGGGGTGTGCATTTCAACTCAGCATCCTCGGTAGCTCCCCACAGATCCAGGAGATCTAAACTGTCTTGTTGCTAGGAGACAATTGGAATGCGAGGTGGGCTACCCAGCCATCCATCCTTAGAACCCTGCTCAGAATCATTGGCCTGGAGCCAAACAACAGGTCTCAATTGTCCTGCCGAAGACTCTCTGCAGTTTGGAGCTTCTCACAACTCCCATCATGGGAAAACCCCCATGGCCTCGTGATGCCCCCCCATTCATGAAGGGGCCATCAGGGACAGAAACTCCAACCTGATCGATCGTCTGATCCTCGCCCTGACTTCAGATGCACGAGATCTCGATTCAGGTCTGTAGATTGTGCCTGCCATGGCCTCACCCAGAAACCTAAGCCTAGCTTGTGTTCTCAGACTTTTGTCGTCAGACTACTGGCCCACAAGGCCTCCAGTTTGGCAATCCAGAACTAAAATGCAGCACTCTGCCTGCCCTCCAGATAAAAAACATTGTCCTCTGGGGCTACCCAGTAACCCCAAATGAGGATCAACCTGCACCGACCTTGGCTGTACCCCAAATACATAGGCTGACCAGGGCACTAATGCCCTTTCTGACACAGCCTGAGCCTGGACCCCCTGGCCCCTCCCAGACAGCTGGCCGCACACTGAGCACATCGAGCCGCCATGGCCTTAGGTCGTCATCTCTTCCCAACCTCGGTTTTCAGGTTTCAGAACCTAGACCTTATCTCCAATCACTGTCCATGTTGAAGGTGATGCAGAAATCAGAACTCCTTCCCCATGGCAAGAAACCTTGTGGTTGGCATGTTGTCCAACGTTCAGTGTCGTTGAAACCAGTGTGGCCCATGAGGCCCCGCCCATGCTCGCGGGCCACATTGGTCACAAAAACACATTGTGACCCTCAGGCTGAGCCCAGTCCTCAAGTAAGGCCACTCAGTGGCTGGATGAAGAGATAGCATATTGGGCTTGCCATGCCCCTCGGCCCCAATTTTTAACCGTAGTTCGGATTGTCCCTTCAGTCTTCCTTACGGCTTGGCTTTGAAATTCCTCTTTTGGTGGGACACCTGAGATAACAAAACTGAAATGAGTCCTCCCATCCCACAGATTGACGAAAAGCAATTGGGAATCGGGCCAAATCCTCAGAGAGGAAGATTCGTCCATGGCCCATGAGGCCTCCCCGACATTCCACGGCCATCACTGATACAAAATCCAGAGACAAAAGCCTGAGCAATCGCCACAGACTCGCACTTTCTTCATATCCTGTAGAGTTCTTCTCATGGTTTGTAGATCGGGCCTGCCATACCTACGTCCCCAAACCTAAGCTGAGTTTGTGTTTTCAGACTTCTGTCCTCAAAGTCTTGGGCCACACACCCTCCAGGCTGGGCCCCTGGAGCCACACATTAGGACTGTGCCTACCAATCCATGGGAATTCTGCCCATTCCATGGTCCAAAATCGTACAAATTAGGAGAAACCTCCAACGACCCTTAGGCCATCCCAATAGTGTGGGTCACCCGGAACAAACAAGGGGTGTCTGACACCAGCTGATAATCGACCTCCACTCATACCATAGATGGATGTCCCCAGAGAAGAAGATTGAACCAGACAGGACCCTAGGCCATAATAGGATCCATTGCTATGGGTTACAGGCATGTGTCCTCAAAAGCCTGATTCCAATACGAGCATAGGGGTTTTCCTGAGGCACCCATCAGAACTCATCTCGTCTCCACAAGGAAACCTGTGCATGGGAGCCATGTCCAAAGCTTAGGAAAGTACTTCAGGTTGCCGGTGCCACCGCCCCATTCCAAGGCCCTCATGGACACAAAAACACATTAGGACACATCCTCAGGAAAGTCCATTTCAACTCAGCCACCGAGGTTGCTCCCGCAGAGCCATCAGATCTAAACTGTCTTGTTGCTAGGAGACAATTGGAATGCGAGGCGGGCTTCCCAGGCATCCATCCGCGAACGGTGCTCTGGAGTCATTCCATATGGGATGTCCTGGAGCTGTCCAACAGGTCTCAATTGTCCGGAAGAAGGAATCCTGGAAGGGGGCATCCCACAACTCCCAACGTGGGAAAACCTCAATGGTCTCGAGATTCCGCTCCCTTCATGAGGCGGCCGTCATGCTCAGAAACTCCCACCTGAGCCAACGTCTGATCCTCGCCCTGACGTCAGATGCATGAGATATTGGTTCAGATCTGCAGGGGGTACCTGCCGTGCCCTCGCCCTGAAACCCAAGTCTAGCTTGTCTTCTCAGACTTCCATCCTCACACTCCTGGCCCCAAAGCCCTCAAGTTTGGCAATTCCGGACCCACAATGCAGCACTCTGCCTGCCCTCTAGAAAAAAAATGATTGCCTCATGAGCTGCCCAGGCACCTTAAATGAGGGTAAACCTACACAGCACTCGACTTTATCCAAATTATATAGTCTAACCTGGGCACTAATGCACTGTCGAACACATCCTGAGCCCGGACCTCCTGACCAACACCCAGAAAGCTGACCGCACACTGAGCACATAAAACCCGCCATGGCCTTAGGTCATCATCTCTTCCTTACCTCAGTTTTCAGGCTTCAGAACCGAGACCTTATCTCCAATCACTGCCCAGGGGTGAGTGTGATGCTGAAATCAGAACTCCTCCTTACCCATGCCAAGAACCCTTGTGGTTGGCACGTTGTCCAACGATCAGTGTAGGAGAAACCCTGAGGCCCCGCCCATTCTTGAGTGCGACGAGGGCATACACACGCATTGTGACCCTCAGCATGAGTCCTGTCCTCTAGTAAGTCCTCTCAGTGGCTGGACCATTAGATGTCATAATGGGCTTGACATGTCCCTAGGCCCCAATTTTTAACCAGATTTCTGATTGTCCAGTCGCCCCTCCTAGGGCTCTACTCTGAAATCCCTCATTTGGTGGGACACCTGAGGTTAAAAAAGAAAACAACAACAACAACAACAACAACAACAACAAAATAAAACGGACTTCTTCCAGCCCACAGAATGAACCCAAACTCTTTGGACGGGGCCAAACCACCAGAGAGTAAGACTCGTCCATTTCCCATGAAGTCACCCAGAAATTCCACGACCATGAGTGACACGATATCCCGAGACAAAAACTTGAGCAGGAGCCTCACACTCGCCCTTCTTTCAAATCCCGAAAAGTTCTCCTCATGGTCTGTAGATCAGTCCTGCCATACCTATGACCTGAAACATAAGCCGAGTTTGTGTTTTCAGACAACTGTCCAAAAAGGGCTGGACTACACAACCTACAGGCTCAGGCCCCTGGAGCCAAACCTGAGGACTGTACTTGCCCTCTCCAAGGGAATTGTGTGTGCCCATTCCAATGGCCACAACCCTTCTAATAGGATAAACCTCCAAAGTCCCTGATATATCTCAATAGTGGTAGCTTCCCAGGAAAAACAGGGGCAATCTGAGCCCAAATGAGCCCCTACCTGCACTCAGACCCATAGACAGATGTCCTCAGAGGTAAAAAGGAAAGAACAGGCCCCTAGGCACTAATCAGATCCATTGCTTTGGTTTCCAGGCATCTCTCCTCAGAGGCCTGGATTTCAAAAGCAGCATATAGCTGTTTCTTGTCTCACCCATCAGAAAACATCTCATCTACACATGGGAAACTTGCACGTTGGAGCTGTGTCAAAGCCTCTGTTTAGGAGAACCCTTTAGGGCCCCAGTGCCACCGCTTCATTCCAAGGTCTCCATAGACACAAAAGCAAATTCGGACCCATCCCCAGGGGTGTGCATTTCAACTCAGCATCCTCGGTAGGTCCCCACAGATCCAGGAGATCTAAACTGTCTTGTTGCTAGGAGACAATTGGAATGCGAGGTGGGCTACCCAGCCATCCATCCTTAGAACCCTGCTCAGAATCATTGGCCTGGAGCCAAACAACAGGTCTCAATTGTCCTGCCGAAGACTCTCTGCAGTTTGGAGCTTCTCACAACTCCCATCATGGGAAAACCCCCATGGCCTCGTGATGCCCCCCCATTCATGAAGGGGCCATCAGGGACAGAAACTCCAACCTGAGCGATCGTCTGATCCTCGCCCTGACTTCAGATGCACGAGATCTCGATTCAGGTCTGTAGATTGTGCCTGCCATGGCCTCACCCAGAAACCTAAGCCTAGCTTGTGTTCTCAGACTTTTGTCGTCAGACTACTGGCCCACAAGGCCTCCAGTTTGGCAATCCAGAACTAAAATGCAGCACTCTGCCGGCCCTCCAGATAAAAAACATTGTCCTCTGGGGCTACCCAGTAACCCCAAATGAGGATCAACCTGCACCGACCTTGGCTGTACCCCAAATACATAGGCTGACCAGGGCACTAATGCCCTTTCTGACACAGCCTGAGCCTGGACCCCCTGGCCCCTCCCAGACAGCTGGCCGCACACTGAGCACATCGAGCCGCCATGGCCTTAGGTCGTCATCTCTTCCCAACCTCGGTTTTCAGGTTTCAGAACCTAGACCTTATCTCCAATCACTGTCCATGTTGAAGGTGATGCAGAAATCAGAACTCCTTCCCCATGGCAAGAAACCTTGTGGTTGGCATGTTGTCCAACGTTCAGTGTCGTTGAAACCAGTGTGGCCCATGAGGCCCCGCCCATGCTCGCGGGCCACAAGGTCACAAAAACACATTGTGACCCTCAGGCTGAGCCCAGTCCTCAAGTAAGGCCACTCAGTGGCTGGATGAAGAGATAGCATATTGGGCTTGCCATGCCCCTAGGCCCCAATTTTTAACCGTAGTTCGGATTGTCCCTTCAGTCTTCCCCACGGCTTGGCTTTGAAATTCCTCTTTTGGTGGGACACCTGAGATAACAAAACTGAAATGAGTCCTCCCATCCCACAGATTGACGAAAAGCAATTGGGAATCGGGCCAAATCCTCAGAGAGGAAGATTCGTCCATGGCCCATGAGGCCTCCCCGACATTCCACGGCCATCACTGATACAAAATCCAGAGACAAAAGCCTGAGCAATCGCCACAGACTCGCACTTTCTTCATATCCTGTAGAGTTCTTCTCATGGTTTGTAGATCGGGCCTGCCATACCTACGTCCCCAAACCTAAGCTGAGTTTGTGTTTTCAGACTTCTGTCCTCAAAGTCTTGGGCCACACACCCTCCAGGCTGGGCCCCTGGAGCCACACATTAGGACTGTGCCTACCAATCCATGGGAATTCTGCCCATTCCATGGTCCAAAATCGTACAAATTAGGAGAAACCTCCAACGACCCTTAGGCCATCCCAATAGTGTGGGTCACCCGGAACAAACAAGGGGTGTCTGACACCAGCTGATAATCGACCTCCACTCATACCATAGATGGATGTCCCCAGAGAAGAAGATTGAACCAGACAGGACCCTAGGCCATAATAGGATCCATTGCTATGGGTTACAGGCATGTGTCCTCAAAAGCCTGATTCCAATACGAGCATAGGGGTTTTCCTGAGGCACCCATCAGAACTCATCTCGTCTCCACAAGGAAACCTGTGCATGGGAGCCATGTCCAAAGCTTAGGAAAGTACTTCAGGTTGCCGGTGCCACCGCCCCATTCCAAGGCCCTCATGGACACAAAAACACATTAGGACACATCCTCAGGAAAGTCCATTTCAACTCAGCCACCGAGGTTGCTCCCGCAGAGCCATCAGATCTAAACTGTCTTGTTGCTAGGAGACAATTGGAATGCGAGGCGGGCTTCCCAGGCATCCATCCGCGAACGGTGCTCTGGAGTCATTCCATATGGGATGTCCTGGAGCTGTCCAACAGGTCTCAATTGTCCGGAAGAAGGAATCCTGGAAGGGGGCATCCCACAACTCCCAACGTGGGAAAACCTCAATGGTCTCGAGATTCCGCTCCCTTCATGAGGCGGCCGTCATGCTCAGAAACTCCCACCTGAGCCAACGTCTGATCCTCGCCCTGACGTCAGATGCATGAGATATTGGTTCAGATCTGCAGGGGGTACCTGCCGTGCCCTCGCCCTGAAACCCAAGTCTAGCTTGTCTTCTCAGACTTCCATCCTCACACTCCTGGCCCCAAACCCTCAAGTTTGGCAATTCCGGACCCACAATGCAGCACTCTGCCTGCCCTCTAGAAAAAAAATGATTGCCTCATGAGCTGCCCAGGCACCTTAAATGATGGTAAACCTACACAGCACTCGACTTTACCCAAATTATATAGTCTAACCTGGGCACTAATGCACTGTCGAACACATCCTGAGCCCGGACCTCCTGACCAACACCCAGAAAGCTGACCGCACACTGAGCACATAAAACCCGCCATGGCCTTAGGTCATCATCTCTTCCCTACCTCAGTTTTCAGGCTTCAGAACCGAGACCTTATCTCCAATCACTGCCCAGGGGTGAGTCTGATGCAGAAATCAGAACTCCTCCTTACCCATGCCAAGAACCCTTGTGGTTGGCACGTTGTCCAACGATCAGTGTAGGAGAAACCCTGAGGCCCCGCCCATTCTTGAGTGCGACGAGGGCATACACACGCATTGTGACCCTCAGCATGAGTCCTGTCCTCTAGTAAGTCCTCTCAGTGGCTGGACCATTAGATGTCATAATGGGCTTGACATGTCCCTAGGCCCCAATTTTTAACCAGATTTCTGATTGTCCAGTCGCCCCTCCTAGGGCTCTACTCTGAAATCCCTCATTTGGTGGGAAACCTGAGGTTAAAAAAGAAAACAACAACAACAACAACAACAACAAAATAAAACGGACTTCTTCCAGCCCACAGAATGAACCCAAACTCTTTGGACGGGGCCAAACCACCAGAGAGTAAGACTCGTCCATTTCCCATGAAGTCACCCAGAAATTCCACGACCATGAGTGACACGATATCCCGAGACAAAAACTTGAGCAGGAGCCTCACACTCGCCCTTCTTTCAAATCCCGAAAAGTTCTCCTCATGGTCTGTAGATCAGTCCTGCCATACCTATGACCTGAAACATAAGCCGAGTTTGTGTTTTCAGACAACTGTCCAAAAAGGGCTGGACTACACAACCTACAGGCTCAGGCCCCTGGAGCCAAACCTGAGGACTGTACTTGCCCTCTCCAAGGGAATTGTGTGTGCCCATTCCAATGGCCACAACCCTTCTAATAGGATAAACCTCCAAAGTCCCTGATATATCTCAATAGTGGTAGCTTCCCAGGAAAAACAGGGGCAATCTGAGCCCAAATGAGCCCCTACCTGCACTCAGACCCATAGACAGATGTCCTCAGAGGTAAAAAGGAAAGAACAGGCCCCTAGGCACTAATCAGATCCATTGCTTTGGTTTCCAGGCATCTCTCCTCAGAGGCCTGGATTTCAAAAGCAGCATATAGCTGTTTCTTGTCTCACCCATCAGAAAACATCTCATCTACACATGGGAAACTTGCACGTTGGAGCTGTGTCAAAGCCTCTGTTTAGGAGAACCCTTTAGGGCCCCAGTGCCACCGCTTCATTCCAAGGTCTCCATAGACACAAAAGCACATTCGGACCCATCCCCAGGGGTGTGCATTTCAACTCAGCATCCTCGGTAGCTCCCCACAGATCCAGGAGATCTAAACTGTCTTGTTGCTAGGAGACAATTGGAATGCGAGGTGGGCTACCCAGCCATCCATCCTTAGAACCCTGCTCAGAATCATTGGCCTGGAGCCAAACAACAGGTCTCAATTGTCCTGCCGAAGACTCTCTGCAGTTTGGAGCTTCTCACAACTCCCATCATGGGAAAACCCCCATGGCCTCGTGATGCCCCCCCATTCATGAAGGGGCCATCAGGGACAGAAACTCCAACCTGAGCGATCGTCTGATCCTCGCCCTGACTTCAGATGCACGAGATCTCGATTCAGGTCTGTAGATTGTGCCTGCCATGGCCTCACCCAGAAACCTAAGCCTAGCTTGTGTTCTCAGACTTTTGTCGTCAGACTACTGGCCCACAAGGCCTCCAGTTTGGCAATCCAGAACTAAAATGCAGCACTCTGCCGGCCCTCCAGATAAAAAACATTGTCCTCTGGGGCTACCCAGTAACCCCAAATGAGGATCAACCTGCACCGACCTTGGCTGTACCCCAAATACATAGGCTGACCAGGGCACTAATGCCCTTTCTGACACAGCCTGAGCCTGGACCCCCTGGCCCCTCCCAGACAGCTGGCCGCACACTGAGCACATCGAGCCGCCATGGCCTTAGGTCGTCATCTCTTCCCAACCTCGGTTTTCAGGTTTCAGAACCTAGACCTTATCTCCAATCACTGTCCATGTTGAAGGTGATGCAGAAATCAGAACTCCTTCCCCATGGCAAGAAACCTTGTGGTTGGCATGTTGTCCAACGTTCAGTGTCGTTGAAACCAGTGTGGCCCATGAGGCCCCGCCCATGCTCGCGGGCCACAAGGTCACAAAAACACATTGTGACCCTCAGGCTGAGCCCAGTCCTCAAGTAAGGCCACTCAGTGGCTGGATGAAGAGATAGCATATTGGGCTTGCCATGCCCCTAGGCCCCAATTTTTAACCGTAGTTCGGATTGTCCCTTCAGTCTTCCCCACGGCTTGGCTTTGAAATTCCTCTTTTGGTGGGACACCTGAGATAACAAAACTGAAATGAGTCCTCCCATCCCACAGATTGACGAAAAGCAATTGGGAATCGGGCCAAATCCTCAGAGAGGAAGATTCGTCCATGGCCCATGAGGCCTCCCCGACATTCCACGGCCATCACTGATACAAAATCCAGAGACAAAAGCCTGAGCAATCGCCACAGACTCGCACTTTCTTCATATCCTGTAGAGTTCTTCTCATGGTTTGTAGATCGGGCCTGCCATACCTACGTCCCCAAACCTAAGCTGAGTTTGTGTTTTCAGACTTCTGTCCTCAAAGTCTTGGGCCACACACCCTCCAGGCTGGGCCCCTGGAGCCACACATTAGGACTGTGCCTACCAATCCATGGGAATTCTGCCCATTCCATGGTCCAAAATCGTACAAATTAGGAGAAACCTCCAACGACCCTTAGGCCATCCCAATAGTGTGGGTCACCCGGAACAAACAAGGGGTGTCTGACACCAGCTGATAATCGACCTCCACTCATACCATAGATGGATGTCCCCAGAGAAGAAGATTGAACCAGACAGGACCCTAGGCCATAATAGGATCCATTGCTATGGGTTACAGGCATGTGTCCTCAAAAGCCTGATTCCAATACGAGCATAGGGGTTTTCCTGAGGCACCCATCAGAACTCATCTCGTCTCCACAAGGAAACCTGTGCATGGGAGCCATGTCCAAAGCTTAGGAAAGTACTTCAGGTTGCCGGTGCCACCGCCCCATTCCAAGGCCCTCATGGACACAAAAACACATTAGGACACATCCTCAGGAAAGTCCATTTCAACTCAGCCACCGAGGTTGCTCCCGCAGAGCCATCAGATCTAAACTGTCTTGTTGCTAGGAGACAATTGGAATGCGAGGCGGGCTTCCCAGGCATCCATCCGCGAACGGTGCTCTGGAGTCATTCCATATGGGATGTCCTGGAGCTGTCCAACAGGTCTCAATTGTCCGGAAGAAGGAATCCTGGAAGGGGGCATCCCACAACTCCCAACGTGGGAAAACCTCAATGGTCTCGAGATTCCGCTCCCTTCATGAGGCGGCCGTCATGCTCAGAAACTCCCACCTGAGCCAACGTCTGATCCTCGCCCTGACGTCAGATGCATGAGATATTGGTTCAGATCTGCAGGGGGTACCTGCCGTGCCCTCGCCCTGAAACCCAAGTCTAGCTTGTCTTCTCAGACTTCCATCCTCACACTCCTGGCCCCAAAGCCCTCAAGTTTGGCAATTCCGGACCCACAATGCAGCACTCTGCCTGCCCTCTAGAAAAAAAATGATTGCCTCATGAGCTGCCCAGGCACCTTAAATGAGGGTAAACCTACACAGCACTCGACTTTACCCAAATTATATAGTCTAACCTGGGCACTAATGCACTGTCGAACACATCCTGAGCCCGGACCTCCTGACCAACACCCAGAAAGCTGACCGCACACTGAGCACATAAAACCCGCCATGGCCTTAGGTCATCATCTCTTCCCTACCTCAGTTTTCAGGCTTCAGAACCGAGACCTTATCTCCAATCACTGCCCAGGGGTGAGTCTGATGCAGAAATCAGAACTCCTCCTTACCCATGCCAAGAACCCTTGTGGTTGGCACGTTGTCCAACGATCAGTGTAGGAGAAACCCTGAGGCCCCGCCCATTCTTGAGTGCGACGAGGGCATACACACGCATTGTGACCCTCAGCATGAGTCCTGTCCTCTAGTAAGTCCTCTCAGTGGCTGGACCATTAGATGTCATAATGGGCTTGACATGTCCCTAGGCCCCAATTTTTAACCAGATTTCTGATTGTCCAGTCGCCCCTCCTAGGGCTCTACTCTGAAATCCCTCATTTGGTGGGACACCTGAGGTTAAAAAAGAAAACAACAACAACAACAACAACAACAAAATAAAACGGACTTCTTCCAGCCCACAGAATGAACCCAAACTCTTTGGACGGGGCCAAACCACCAGAGAGTAAGACTCGTCCATTTCCCATGAAGTCACCCAGAAATTCCACGACCATGAGTGACACGATATCCCGAGACAAAAACTTGAGCAGGAGCCTCACACTCGCCCTTCTTTCAAATCCCGAAAAGTTCTCCTCATGGTCTGTAGATCAGTCCTGCCATACCTATGACCTGAAACATAAGCCGAGTTTGTGTTTTCAGACAACTGTCCAAAAAGGGCTGGACTACACAACCTACAGGCTCAGGCCCCTGGAGCCAAACCTGAGGACTGTACTTGCCCTCTCCAAGGGAATTGTGTGTGCCCATTCCAATGGCCACAACCCTTCTAATAGGATAAACCTCCAAAGTCCCTGATATATCTCAATAGTGGTAGCTTCCCAGGAAAAACAGGGGCAATCTGAGCCCAAATGAGCCCCTACCTGCACTCAGACCCATAGACAGATGTCCTCAGAGGTAAAAAGGAAAGAACAGGCCCCTAGGCACTAATCAGATCCATTGCTTTGGTTTCCAGGCATCTCTCCTCAGAGGCCTGGATTTCAAAAGCAGCATATAGCTGTTTCTTGTCTCACCCATCAGAAAACATCTCATCTACACATGGGAAACTTGCACGTTGGAGCTGTGTCAAAGCCTCTGTTTAGGAGAACCCTTTAGGGCCCCAGTGCCACCGCTTCATTCCAAGGTCTCCATAGACACAAAAGCACATTCGGACCCATCCCCAGGGGTGTGCATTTCAACTCAGCATCCTCGGTAGCTCCCCACAGATCCAGGAGATCTAAACTGTCTTGTTGCTAGGAGACAATTGGAATGCGAGGTGGGCTACCCAGCCATCCATCCTTAGAACCCTGCTCAGAATCATTGGCCTGGAGCCAAACAACAGGTCTCAATTGTCCTGCCGAAGACTCTCTGCAGTTTGGAGCTTCTCACAACTCCCATCATGGGAAAACCCCCATGGCCTCGTGATGCCCCCCCATTCATGAAGGGGCCATCAGGGACAGAAACTCCAACCTGAGCGATCGTCTGATCCTCGCCCTGACTTCAGATGCACGAGATCTCGATTCAGGTCTGTAGATTGTGCCTGCCATGGCCTCACCCAGAAACCTAAGCCTAGCTTGTGTTCTCAGACTTTTGTCGTCAGACTACTGGCCCACAAGGCCTCCAGTTTGGCAATCCAGAACTAAAATGCAGCACTCTGCCTGCCCTCCAGATAAAAAACATTGTCCTCTGGGGCTACCCAGTAACCCCAAATGAGGATCAACCTGCACCGACCTTGGCTGTACCCCAAATACATAGGCTGACCAGGGCACTAATGCCCTTTCTGACACAGCCTGAGCCTGGACCCCCTGGCCCCTCCCAGACAGCTGGCCGCACACTGAGCACATCGAGCCGCCATGGCCTTAGGTCGTCATCTCTTCCCAACCTCGGTTTTCAGGTTTCAGAACCTAGACCTTATCTCCAATCACTGTCCATGTTGAAGGTGATGCAGAAATCAGAACTCCTTCCCCATGGCAAGAAACCTTGTGGTTGGCATGTTGTCCAACGTTCAGTGTCGTTGAAACCAGTGTGGCCCATGAGGCCCCGCCCATGCTCGCGGGCCACATTGGTCACAAACACACATTGTGACCCTCAGGCTGAGCCCAGTCCTCAAGTAAGGCCACTCAGTGGCTGGATGAAGAGATAGCATATTGGGCTTGCCATGCCCCTAGGCCCCAATTTTTAACCGTAGTTCGGATTGTCCCTTCAGTCTTCCCCACGGCTTGGCTTTGGAATTCCTCTTTTGGTGGGACACCTGAGGTAACAAAACTGAAATGAGTCCTCCCATCCCACAGATTGACGAAAAGCAATTGGGAATCGGGCCAAATCCTCAGAGAGGAAGATTCGTCCATGGCCCATGAGGCCTCCCCGACATTCCACGGCCATCACTGATACAAGATCCAGAGACAAAAGCCTGAGCAATCGCCACAGACTCGCACTTTCTTCATATCCTGTAGAGTTCTTCTCATGGTTTGTAGATCGGGCCTGCCATACCTACGTCCCCAAACCTAAGCTGAGTTTGTGTTTTCAGACTTCTGTCCTCAAAGTCTTGGGCCACACACCCTCCAGGCTGGGCCCCTGGAGCCACACATTAGGACTGTGCCTACCAATCCATGGGAATTCTGCCCATTCCATGGTCCAAAATCGTACAAATTAGGAGAAACCTCCAACGACCCTTAGGCCATCCCAATAGTGGGGGTCACCCGGAACAAACAAGGGGTGTCTGACAACAGCTGATCATCGACCTCCACTCATACCATAGATGGATGTCCCCAGAGAAGAAGATTGAACCAGACAGGACCCTAGGCCATAATAGGATCCATTGCTATGGGTTACAGGCATGTGTCCTCAAAAGCCTGATTCCAATACGAGCATAGGGGTTTTCCTGAGGCACCCATCAGAACTCATCTCGTCTCCACAAGGAAACCTGTGCATGGGAGCCATGTCCAAAGCTTAGGAAAGTACTTCAGGTTGCCGGTGCCACCGCCCCATTCCAAGGCCCTCATGGACACAAAAACACATTAGGACACATCCTCAGGAAAGTCCATTTCAACTCAGCCACCGAGGTTGCTCCCGCAGAGCCATCAGATCTAAACTGTCTTGTTGCTAGGAGACAATTGGAATGCGAGGCGGGCTTCCCAGGCATCCATCCGCGAACGGTGCTCTGGAGTCATCCATATGGGATGTCCTGGAGCTGTCCAACAGGTCTCAATTGTCCGGAAGAAGGAATCCTGGAAGGGGGCATCCCACAACTCCCAACGTGGGAAAACCTCAATGGTCTCGAGATTCCGCTCCCTTCATGAGGCGGCCGTCATGCTCAGAAACTCCCACCTGAGCCAACGTCTGATCCTCGCCCTGACTTCAGATGCATGAGATATTGGTTCAGATCTGCAGGGGGTACCTGCCGTGCCCTCGCCCTGAAACCCAAGTCTAGCTTGTCTTCTCAGACTTCCATCCTCACACTCCTGGCCCCAAAGCCCTCAAGTTTGGCAATTCCGGACCCACAATGCAGCACTCTGCCTGCCCTCTAGAAAAAAAATGATTGCCTCATGAGCTGCCCAGGCACCTTAAATGAGGGTAAACCTACACAGCACTCGACTTTACCCAAATTATATAGTGTAACCTGGGCACTAATGCACTGTCGAACACATCCTGAGCCCGGACCTCCTGACCAACACCCAGAAAGCTGACCGCACACTGAGCACATAAAATCCGCCATGGCCTTAGGTCATCATCTCTTCCCTACCTCAGTGTTCAGGCTACAGAACCGAGACCTTATCTCCAATCACTGCCCAGGGGTGAGTCTGATGCAGAAATCAGAACTCCTCCTTACCCATGCCAAGAACCCTTGTGGTTGGCACGTTGTCCAACGATCAGTGTAGGAGAAACCCTGAGGCCCCGCCCATTCTTGAGTGCGACAAGGGCATACACACGCATTGTGACCCTCAGCATGAGTCCTGTCCTCTAGTAAGTCCTCTCAGTGGCTGGACCATTAGATGTCATAATGGGCTTGACATGTCCCTAGGCCCCAATTTTTAACCAGATTTCTGATTGTCCAGTCACCCCTCCTAGGGCTCTACTCTGAAATCCCTCATTTGGTGGGACACCTGAGGTTAAAAAAGAAAACAACAACAACAACAACAACAACAACAAAATAAAACGGACTTCTTCCAGCCCACAGAATGAACCCAAACTCTTTGGACGGGGCCAAACCACCAGAGAGTAAGACTCGTCCATTTCCCATGAAGTCACCCAGAAATTCCACGACCATGAGTGACACGATATCCCGAGACAAAAACTTGAGCAGGAGCCTCACACTCGCCCTTCTTTCAAATCCCGAAAAGTTCTCCTCATGGTCTGTAGATCAGTCCTGCCATACCTATGACCTGAAACATAAGCCGAGTTTGTGTTTTCAGACAACTGTCCAAAAAGGGCTGGACTACACAACCTACAGGCTCAGGCCCCTGGAGCCAAACCTGAGGACTGTACTTGCCCTCTCCAAGGGAATTGTGTGTGCCCATTCCAATGGCCTCAACCCTTCTAATAGGATAAACCTCCAAAGTCCCTGATATATCTCAATAGTGGTAGCTTCCCAGGAAAAACAGGGGCAATCTGAGCCCAACTGAGCCCGTACCTGCACTCAGACCCATAGACAGATGTCCTCAGAGGTAAAAAGGAAAGAACAGGCCCCTAGGCACTAATCAGATCCATTGCTTTGGTTTCCAGGCATCTCTCCTCAGAGGCCTGGATTTCAAAAGCAGCATATAGCTGTTTCTTGTCTCACCCATCAGAAAACATCTCATCTACACATGGGAAACTTGCACGTTGGAGCTGTGTCAAAGCCTCTGTTTAGGAGAACCCTTTAGGGCCCCAGTGCCACCGCTTCATTCCAAGGTCTCCATAGACACAAAAGCACATTCGGACCCATCCCCAGGGGTGTGCATTTCAACTCAGCATCCTCGGTAGCTCCCCACAGATCCAGGAGATCTAAACTGTCTTGTTGCTAGGAGACAATTGGAATGCGAGGTGGGCTACCCAGCCATCCATCCTTAGAACCCTGCTCAGAATCATTGGCCTGGAGCCAAACAACAGGTCTCAATTGTCCTGCCGAAGACTCTCTGCAGTTTGGAGCTTCTCACAACTCCCATCATGGGAAAACCCCCATGGCCTCGTGATGCCCCCCCATTCATGAAGGGGCCATCAGGGACAGAAACTCCAACCTGAGCGATCGTCTGATCCTCGCCCTGACTTCAGATGCACGAGATCTCGATTCAGGTCTGTAGATTGTGCCTGCCATGGCCTCACCCAGAAACCTAAGCCTAGCTTGTGTTCTCAGACTTTTGTCGTCAGACTACTGGCCCACAAGGCCTCCAGTTTGGCAATCCAGAACTAAAATGCAGCACTCTGCCTGCCCTCCAGATAAAAAACATTGTCCTCTGGGGCTACCCAGTAACCCCAAATGAGGATCAACCTGCACCGACCTTGGCTGTACCCCAAATACATAGGCTGACCAGGGCACTAATGCCCTTTCTGACACAGCCTGAGCCTGGACCCCCTGGCCCCTCCCAGACAGCTGGCCGCACACTGAGCACATCGAGCCGCCATGGCCTTAGGTCGTCATCTCTTCCCAACCTCGGTTTTCAGGTTTCAGAACCTAGACCTTATCTCCAATCACTGTCCATGTTGAAGGTGATGCAGAAATCAGAACTCCTTCCCCATGGCAAGAAACCTTGTGGTTGGCATGTTGTCCAACGTTCAGTGTCGTTGAAACCAGTGTGGCCCATGAGGCCCCGCCCATGCTCGCGGGCCACATTGGTCACAAACACACATTGTGACCCTCAGGCTGAGCCCAGTCCTCAAGTAAGGCCACTCAGTGGCTGGATGAAGAGATAGCATATTGGGCTTGCCATGCCCCTAGGCCCCAATTTTTAACCATAGTTCGGATTGTCCCTTCAGTCTTCCCCACGGCTTGGCTTTGGAATTCCTCTTTTGGTGGGACACCTGAGGTAACAAAACTGAAATGAGTCCTCCCATCCCACAGATTGACGAAAAGCAATTGGGAATCGGGCCAAATCCTCAGAGAGGAAGAATCGTCCATGGCCCATGAGGCCTCCCCGACATTCCACGGCCATCACTGATACAAGATCCAGAGACAAAAGCCTGAGCAATCGCCACAGACTCGCACTTTCTTCATATCCTGAGGAGTTCTTCTCATGGTTTGTAGATCGGGCCTGCCATACCTACGTCCCCAAACCTAAGCTGAGTTTGTGTTTTCAGACTTCTGTCCTCAAAGTCTTGGGCCACACACCCTCCAGGCTGGGCCCCTGGAGCCACACATTAGGACTGTGCCTACCAATCCATGGGAATTCTGCCCATTCCATGGTCCAAAATCGTACAAATTAGGAGAAACCTCCAACGACCCTTAGGCCATCCCAATAGTGTGGGTCACCCGGAACAAACAAGGCGTGTCTGACACCAGCTGATAATCGACCTCCACTCATACCATAGATGGATGTCCCCAGAGAAGAAGATTGAACCAGACAGGACCCTAGGCCATAATAGGATCCATTGCTATGGGTTACAGGCATGTGTCCTCAAAAGCCTGATTCCAATACAAGCATAGGGGATTTCCTGAGGCACCCATCAGAACTCATCTCGTCTCCACAAGGAAACCTGTGCATGGGAGCCATGTCCAAAGCTTAGGAAAGTACTTCAGGTTGCCGGTGCCACCGCCCCATTCCAAGGCCCTCATGGACACAAAAACACATTAGGACACATCCTCAGGAAAGTCCATTTCAACTCAGCCACCGAGGTTGCTCCCGCAGAGCCATCAGATCTAAACTGTCTTGTTGCTAGGAGACAATTGGAATGCGAGGCGGGCTTCCCAGGCATCCATCCGCGAACGGTGCTCTGGAGTCATTCCATATGGGATGTCCTGGAGCTGTCCAACAGGTCTCAATTGTCCGGAAGAAGGAATCCTGGAAGGGGGCACCCCACAACTCCCAACGTGGGAAAACCTCAATGGTCTCGAGATTCCGCTCCCTTCATGAAGCGGCCGTCATGCTCAGAAACTCCCACCTGAGCCAACGTCTGATCCTCGCCCTGACTTCAGATGCATGAGATATTGGTTCAGATCTGCAGGGGGTACCTGCCGTGCCCTCGCCCTGAAACCCAAGTCTAGCTTGTCTTCTCAGACTTCCATCTTCACACTCCTGGCGCCAAAGCCCTCAAGTTTGGCAATTCCGGACCCACAGTGCAGCACTCTGCCTGCCCTCTAGAAAAAAAATGATTGCCTCATGAGCTGCCCAGGCACCTTAAATGAGGGTAAACCTACACAGCACTCGACTTTACCCAAATTATATAGTCTAACCTGGGCACTAATGCACTGTCGAACACATCCTGAGCCCGGACCTCCTGACCAACACCCAGAAAGCTGACTGCACACTGAGCACATAAAACCCGCCATGGCCTTAGGTCATCATCTCTTCCCTACCTCAGTTTTCAGGCTTCAGAACCGAGACCTTATCTCCAATCACTGCCCAGGGGTGATGCAGAAATCAGAACTCCTCCTTACCCATGGCAAGGACCCTTGTGGTTGGCACGTTGTCCAACGATCAGTGTAGGAGAAACCCTGAGGCCCCGCCCATTCTTGAGTGCGACGAGGGCATACACACGCATTCTGACCCTCAGCATGAGTCCTGTCCTCTAGTAAGTCCTCTCAGTGGCTGGACCATTAGATGTCATAATGGGCTTGACATGTCCCTAGGCCCCAGTTTTTAACCAGATTTCTGATTGTCCAGTCGCCCCTCCTAGGGCTCTACTCTGAAATCCCTCATTTGGTGGGACACCTGAGGTTAAAAATGAAAACAACAACAACAACAACAACAACAAAATAAAACGGACTTCTTCCAGCCCACAGAATGAACCCAAACTCTTTGGACGGGGCCAAACCACCAGAGAGTAAGACTCGTCCATTTCCCATGAAGTCACCCAGAAATTCCACGACCATGAGTGACACGATATCCCGAGACAAAAACTTGAGCAGGAGCCTCACACTCGCCCTTCTTTCAAATCCCGAAAAGTTCTCCTCATGGTCTGTAGATCAGTCCTGCCATACCTATGACCTGAAACATAAGCCGAGTTTGTGTTTTCAGACAACTGTCCAAAAAGGGCTGGACTACACAACCTACAGGCTCAGGCCCCTGGAGCCAAACCTGAGGACTGTACTTGTCCTCTCCAAGGGAATTGTGTGTGCCAATTCCAATGGGCACAACCCTTCTAATAGGATAAACCTGCAAAGTCCCTGATATATCTCAATAGTGGTAGCTTCCCAGGAAAAACAGGGGCAATCTGAGCCCAAATGAGCCCCTACCTGCACTCAGACCCATAGACAGATGTCCTCAGAGGTAAAAAGGAAAGAACAGGCCCCTAGGCACTAATCAGATCCATTGCTTTGGTGTCCAGGCATCTCTCCTCAGAGGCCTGGATTTCAAAAGCAGCATATAGCTGTTTCTTGTCTCACCCATCAGAAAACATCTCATCTACACATGGGAAACTTGCACGTTGGAGCTGTGTCAAAGCCTCTGTTTAGGAGAACCCTTTAGGGCCCCAGTGCCACCGCTTCATTCCAAGGTCTCCATAGACACAAAAGCACATTTGGACCCATCCCCAGGGGTGTGCATTTCAACTCAGCATCCTCGGTAGCTCCCCACAGATCCAGGAGATCTAAACTGTCTTGTTGCTAGGAGACAATTGGAATGCGAGATGGGCTACCCAGCCATCCATCCTTAGAACCCTGCTCAGAATCATTGGCCTGGAGCCAAACAACAGGTCTCAATTGTCCTGCCGAAGACTCTCTGCAGTTTGGAGCTTCTCACAACTCCCATCAAGGGAAAACCCCCATGGCCTCGTGATGCCCCCCCATTCATGAAGGGGCCATCAGGGACAGAAACTCCAACCTGAGCGATCGTCTGATCCTCGCCCTGACTTCAGATGCACGAGATCTCGATTCAGGTCTGTAGATTGTGCCTACCATTGCCTCACCCAGAAAACTAAGCCTAGCTTGTGTTCTCAGACTTTTGTCGTCAGACTACTGGCCCACAAGGCCTCCAGTTTGGCAATCCAGAACTAAAATGCAGCACTCTGCCTGCCCTCCAGATAAAAAACATTGTCCTCTGGGGCTACCCAGTAACCCCAAATGAGGATCAACCTGCACCAACCTTGGCTGTACCCCAAATACATAGGCTGACCAGGGCACTAATGCCCTTTCTGACACAGCCTGAGCCTGGACCCCCTGGCCCCTCCCAGACAGCTGGCCGCACATGAGCACATCAAGCCGCCATGGCCTTAGGTCGTCAACTCTTCCCAACCTCGGTTTTCAGGTTTCAGAACCTAGACCTTATCTCCAATCACTGTCCATGTTGAAGGTGATGCAGAAATCAGAACTCCTTCCCCATGGCAAGAAACCTTGTGGTTGGCATGTTGTCCAACGTTCAGTGTCATTGAAACCAGTGTGGCCCATGAGGCCCCGCCCATGCTCGCGGGCCATATTGGTCACAAACACACATTGTGACCCTCAGGCTGAGCCCAGTCCTCAAGTAAGGCCACTCAGTGGCTGGATGAAGAGATAGCATATTGGGCTTGCCATGCCCCTAGGCCCCAATTTTTAACTATAGTTCGGATTGTCCCTTCAGTCTTCCCCACGGCTTTGCTTTGGAATTCCTCTTTTGGTGGGACACCTGAGGTAACAAAACTGAAATGAGTCCTCCCATCCCACAGATTGACGAAAAGCAATTGGGAATCGGGCCAAATCCTCAGAGAGGAAGATTCGTCCATGGCCCATGAGGCCTCCCCGACATTCCACGGCCATCACTGATACAAGATCCAGAGACAAAAGCCTGAACAATCGCCACAGACTCGCACTTTCTTCATATCCTGTAGAGTTCTTCTCATGGTTTGTAGATCGGGCCTGCCATACCTACGTCCCCAAACCTAAGCTGAGTTTGTGTTTTCAGACTTCTGTCCTCAAAGTCTTGGGCCACACACCCTCCAGGCTGGGCCCCTGGAGCCACACATTAGGACTGTGCCTACCAATCCATGGGAATTCTGCCCATTCCATGGTCCAAAATCGTACAAATTAGGAGAAACCTCCAACGACCCTTAGGCCATCCCAATAGTGTGGGTCACCCGGAACAAACAAGGGGTGTCTGACACCAGCTGATAATCGACCTCCACTCATACCATAGATGGATGTCCCCAGAGAAGAAGATTGAACCAGACAGGACCCTAGGCCATAATAGGATCCATTGCTATGGGTTACAGGCATGTGTCCTCAAAAGCCTGATTCCAATACGAGCATAGGGGTTTTCCTGAGGCACCCATCAGAACTCATCTCGTCTCCACAAGGAAACCTGTGCATGGGAGCCATGTCCAAAGCTTAGGAAAGTACTTCAGGTTGCCGGTGCCACCGCCCCATTCCAAGGCCCTCATGGACACAAAAACACATTAGGACACATCCTCAGGAAAGTCCATTTCAACTCAGCCACCGAGGTTGCTCCCGCAGAGCCATCAGATCTAAACTGTCTTGTTGCTAGGAGACAATTGGAATGCGAGGCGGGCTTCCCAGGCATCCATCCGCGAACGGTGCTCTGGAGTCATTCCATATGGGATGTCCTGGAGCTGTCCAAAAGGTCTCAATTGTCCGGAAGAAGGAATCCTGGAAGGGGGCATCCCACAACTCCCAACGTGGGAAAACCTCAATGGTCTCGAGATTCCGCTCCCTTCATGAAGCGGCCGTCATGCTCAGAAACTCCCACCTGAGCCAACGTCTGATCCTCGCCCTGACTTCAGATGCATGAGATATTGGTTCAGATCTGCAGGGGGTACCTGCCGTGCCCTCGCCCTGAAACCCAAGTCTAGCTTGTCTTCTCAGACTTCCATCCTCACACTCCTGGCCCCAAAGCCCTCAAGTTTGGCAATTCCGGACCCACAATGCAGCACTCTGCCTGCCCTCTAGAAAAAAAATTATTGCCACATGAGCTGCCCAGGCACCTTAAATGAGGGTAAACCTACACAGCACTCGACTTTACCCAAATTATATAGTCTAACCTGGGCACTAATGCACTGTCGAACACATCCTGAGCCCGGACCTCCTGACCAACACCCAGAAAGCTGACCGCACACTGAGCACATAAAACCCGCCATGGCCTTAGGTCATCATCTCTTCCCTACCTCAGTTTTCAGGCTTCAGAACCGAGACCTTATCTCCAATCACTGCCCAGGGGTGAGTCTGATGCAGAAATCAGAACTCCTCCTTACCCATGGCAAGAACCCTTGTGGTTGGCACGTTGTCCAACGATCAGTGTAGGAGAAACCCTGAGGCCCCGCCCATTCTTGAGTGCGACGAGGGCATACACACGCATTGTGACCCTCAGCATGAGTCCTGTCCTCTAGTAAGTCCTCTCAGTGGCTGGACCATTAGATGTCATAATGGGCTTGACATGTCCCTAGGCCCCAGTTTTTAACCAGATTTCTGATTGTCCAGTCGCCCCTCCTAGGGCTCTACTCTGAAATCCCTCATTTGGTGGGACACCTGAGGTTAAAAATGAAAACAACAACAACAACAACAACAACAAAATAAAACGGACTTCTTCCAGCCCACAGAATGAACCCAAACTCTTTGGACGGGGCCAAACCACCAGAGAGTAAGACTCGTCCATTTCCCATGAAGTCACCCAGAAATTCCACGACCATGAGTGACACGATATCCCGAGAAAAAACTTGAGCAGGAGCCTCACACTCGCCCTTCTTTCAAATCCCGAAAAGTTCTCCTCATGGTCTGTAGATCAGTCCTGCCATACCTATGACCTGAAACATAAGCCGAGTTTGTGTTTTCAGACAACTGTCCAAAAAGGGCTGGACTACACAACCTACAGGCTCAGGCCCCTGGAGCCAAACCTGAGGACTGTACTTGCCCTCTCCAAGGGAATTGTGTGTGCCCATTCCAATGGCCACAACCCTTCTAATAGGATTAACCTCCAAAGTCCCTGATATATCTCAATAGTGGTAGCTTCCCAGGAAAAACAGGGGCAATCTGAGCCCAAATGAGCCCCTACCTGCACTCAGACCCATAGACAGATGTCCTCAGAGGTAAAAAGGAAAGAACAGGCCCCTAGGCACTAATCAGATCCATTGCTTTGGTTTCCAGGCATCTCTCCTCAGAGGCCTGGATTTCAAAAGGAGCATATAGCTGTTTCTTGTTTCACCCATCAGAAAACATCTCATCTACACATGGGAAACTTGCACGTTGGAGCTGTGTCAAAGCCTCTGTTTAGGAGAACCCTTTAGGGCCCCAGTGCCACCGCTTCATTCCAAGGTCTCCATAGACACAAAAGCACATTCGGACCCATCCCCAGGGGTGTGCATTTCAACTCAGCATCCTCGGTAGCTCCCCACAGATCCAGGAGATCTAAACTGTCTTGTTGCTAGGAGACAATTGGAATGCGAGGTGGGCTACCCAGCCATCCATCCTTAGAACCCTGCTCAGAATCATTGGCCTGGAGCCAAACAACAGGTCTCAATTGTCCTGCCGAAGACTCTCTGCAGTTTGGAGCTTCTCACAACTCCCATCATGGGAAAACCCCCATGGCCTCGTGATGCCCCCCCCATTCATGAAGGGGCCATCAGGGAAAGAAACTCCAACCTGAGCGATCGTCTGATCCTCGCCCTGACTTCAGATGCACGAGATCTCGATTCAGGTCTGTAGATTGTGCCTGCCATGGCCTCACCCAGAAACCTAAGCCTAGCTTGTGTTCTCAGACTTTTGTCGTCAGACTACTGGCCCACAAGGCCTCCAGTTCGGCAATCCAGAACTAAAATGCAGCAATCTGCCTGCCCTCCAGATAAAAAACATTGTCCTCTGGGGCTACCCAGTAACCCCAAATGAGGATCAACCTGCACCGAACTTGGCTGTACCCCAAATACATAGGCTGACCAGGGCACTAATGCCCTTACTGACACAGCCTGAGCCTGGACCCCCTGGCCCCTCCCAGACAGCTGGCCGCACATGAGCACATCAAGCCGCCATGGCCTTAGGTCGTCATCTCTTCCCAACCTCGGTTTTCAGGTTTCAGAACCTAGACCTTATCTCCAATCACTGTCCATGTTGAAGGTGATGCAGAAATCAGAACTCCTTCCCCATGGCAAGAAACCTTGTGGTTGGCATGTTGTCCAACTTTCAGTGTCATTGAAACCAGTGTGGTCCATGAGGCCCCGCATATGCTCGCGGGCCACATTGGTCACAAACACACATTGTGACCCTCAGGCTGAGCCCAGTCCTCAAGTAAGGCCACTCAGTGGCTGGATGAAGAGATAGCATATTGGGCTTGCCATGCCCCTAGGCCCCAATTTTTAACTATAGTTCGGATTGTCCCTTCAGTCTTCCCCACGGCTTTGCTTTGGAATTCCTCTTTTGGTGGGACACCTGAGGTAACAAAACTGAAATGAGTCCTCCCATCCCACAGATTGACGAAAAGCAATTGGGAATCGGGCCAAATCCTCAGAGAGGAAGATTCGTCCATGGCCCATGAGGCCTCCCCGACATTCCACGGCCATCACTGATACAAGATCCAGAGACAAAAGCCTGAGCAATCGCCACAGACTCGCACTTTCTTCATATCCTGTAGAGTTCTTCTCATGGTTTGTAGATCGGGCCTGCCATACCTACGTCCCCAAACCTAAGCTGAGTTTGTGTTTTCAGACTTCTGTCCTCAAAGTCTTGGGCCACACACCCTCCAGGCTGGGCCCCTGGAGCCACACATTAGGACTGTGCCTACCAATCCATGGGAATTCTGCCCATTCCATGGTCCAAAATCGTACAAATTAGGAGAAACCTCCAACGACCCTTAGGCCATCCCAATAGTGTGGGTCACCCGGAACAAACAAGGGGTGTCTGACACCAGCTGATAATCGACCTCCACTCATACCATAGATGGATGTCCCCAGAGAAGAAGATTGAACCAGACAGGACCCTAGGCCATAATAGGATCCATTGCTATGGGTTACAGGCATGTGTCCTCAAAAGCCTGATTCCAATACGAGCATAGGGGTTTTCCTGAGGCACCCATCAGAACTCATCTCGTCTCCACAAGGAAACCTGTGCATGGGAGCCATGTCCAAAGCTTAGGAAAGTACTTCAGGTTGCCGGTGCCACCGCCCCATTCCAAGGCCCTCATGGACACAAAAACACATTAGGACACATCCTCAGGAAAGTCCATTTCAACTCAGCCACCGAGGTTGCTCCCGCAGAGCCATCAGATCTAAACTGTCTTGTTGCTAGGAGACAATTGGAATGCGAGGCGGGCTTCCCAGGCATCCATCCGCGAACGGTGCTCTGGAGTCATTCCATATGGGATGTCCTGGTGCTGTCCTACAGGTCTCAATTGTCCGGAAGAAGGAATCCTGGAAAAGGGCATCCCACAACTCCCAACATGGGAAAACCTCAATGGTCTCGAGATTCCGCTCCCTTCATGAAGCGGCCGTCATGCTCAGAAACTCCCACCTGAGCCAACGTCTGATCCTCGCCCTGACTTCAGATGCATGAGATATTGGTTCAGACCTGCAGGGGGTACCTGCCGTGCCCTCGCCCTGAAACCCAAGTCTAGCTTGTCTTCTCAGACTTCCATCCTCACACTCCTGCCCCAAGGCCCTCAAGTTTGGCAATTCCGGACCCACAATGCAGCACTCTGCCTGCCCTCTAGAAAAAAAATTATTGCCACATGAGCTGCCCAGGCACCTTAAATGAGGGTAAACCTACACAGCACTCGACTTTACCCAAATTATATAGTCTAACCTGGGCACTAATGCACTGTCGAACACATCCTGAGCCCGGACCTCCTGACCAACACCCAGAAAGCTGACCGCACACTGAGCACATAAAACCCGCCATGGCCTTTGGTCACCATCTCTTCCCTACCTCAGTTTTCAGGCTTCAGAACCGAGACCTTATCTCCAATCACTGCCCAGGGGTGAGTCTGATGCAGAAATCAGAACTCCTCCTTACCCATGCCAAGAACCCTTGTGGTTGGCACGTTGTCCAACGATCAGTGTAGGAGAAACCCTGAGGCCCCGCCCATTCTTGAGTGCGACGATGGCATACACACGCATTGTGACCCTCAGCATGAGTCCTGTCCTCTAGTAAGTCCTCTCAGTGGCTGGACCATTAGAAGTCATAATGGGCTTGACATGTCCCTAGGCCCCAATTTTTAACTAGATTTCTGATTGTCCAGTCGCCCCTCCTAGGGCTCTACTCTGAAATCCCTCATTTGGTGGGACACCTGAGGTTAAAAATGAAAACAACAACAACAACAACAACACAAAATAAAACGGACTTCTTCCAGCCCACAGAATGAACCCAAACTCTTTGGACGGGGCCAAACCACCAGAGAGTAAGACTCGTCCATTTCTCATGAAGTCACCCAGAAATTCCACGACCATGAGTGACACGATATCCCGAGACAAAAACTTGAGCAGGAGCCTCACACTCGCCCTTCTTTCAAATCCCGAAAAGTTCTCCTCATGGTCTGTAGATCAGTCCTGCCATACCTATGACCTGAAACATAAGCCGACTTTGTGTTTTCAGACAACTGTCCAAAAAGGGCTGGACTACACAACCTACAGGCTCAGGCCCCTGGAGCCAAACCTGAGGACTGTACTTGCCCTCTCCAAGGGAATTGTGTGTGCCCATTCCAATGGCCACAACCCTTCTAATAGGATAAACCTCCAAAGTCCCTGATATATCTCAAAAGTGGTTGCTTCCCAGGAAAAACAGGGGCAATCTGAGCCCAAATGAGCCCCTACCTGCACTCAGACCCATAGACAGATGTCCTCAGAGGTAAAAAGGAAAGAACAGGCCCCTAGGCACTAATCAGATCCATTGCTTTGGTTTCCAGGCATCTCTCCTCAGAGGCCTGGATTTCAAAAGCAGCATATAGCTGTTTCTTGTCTCACCCATCAGAAAACATCTCATCTAAACATGGGAAACTTGCACGTTGGAGCTGTGTCAAAGCCTCTGTTTAGGAGAACCCTTTAGGGCCCCAGTGCCACCGCTTCATTCCAAGGTCTCCATAGACACAAAAGCACATTCGGACCCATCCCCAGGGGTGTGCATTTCAACTCAGCATCCTCGGTAGCTCCCCACAGATCCAGGAGATCTAAACTGTCTTGTTGCTAGGAGACAATTGGAATGCGAGGTGGGCTACCCAGCCATCCATCCTTAGAACCCTGCTCAGAATCATTGGCCTGGAGCTAAACAACAGGTCTCAATTGTCCTGCCGAAGACTCTCTGCAGTTTGGAGCTTCTCACAACTCCCATCATGGGAAAACCCCCATGGCCTCGTGATGCCCCCCCATTCATGAAGGGGCCATCAGGGACAGAAACTCCAACCTGAGCGATCGTCTGATCCTCGCCCTGACTTCAGATGCACGAGATCTCGATTCAGGTCTGTAGATTGTGCCTACCATGGCCTCACCCAGAAACCTAAGCCTAGCTTGTGTTCTCAGACTTTTGTCGTCAGACTACTGGCCCACAAGGCCTCCAGTTTGGCAATCCAGAACTAAAATGCAGCACTCTGCCTGCCCTCCAGATAAAAAACATTGTCCTCTGGGGCTACCCAGTAACCCCAAATGAGGATCAACCTGCACCAACCTTGGCTGAACCCCAAATACATAGGCTGACCAGGGCACTAATGCCCTTTCTGACACAGCCTGAGCCTGGACCCCCTGGCCCCTCCCAGACAGCTGGCCGCACATGAGCACATCAAGCCGCCATGGCCTTAGGTCGTCATCTCTTCCCAACCTCGGTTTTCAGGTTTCAGAACCTAGACCTTATCTCCAATCACTGTCCATGTTGAAGGTGATGCAGAAATCAGAACTCCTTCCCCATGGCAAGAAACCTTGTGGTTGGCATGTTGTCCAACGTTCAGTGTCATTGAAACCAGTGTGGCCCATGAGGCCCCGCCCATGCTCACGGGCCACATTGGTCACAAACCCACATTGTGACCCTCAGGCTGAGCCCAGTCCTCAAGTAAGGCCACTCAGTGGCTGGATGAAGAGATAGCATATTGGGCTTGCCACGCCCCTAGGCCCCCATTTTTAACTATAGTTCGGATTGTCCCTTCAGTCTTCCCCACAGCTTTGCTTTGGAATTCCTCTTTTGGTGGGACACCTGAGGTAACAAAACTGAAATGAGTCCTCCCATCCCACATATTGACGAAAAGCAATTGGGAATCGAGCCAAATCCTCAGAGAGGAAGATTCGTCCATGGCCCATGAGGCCTCCCCGACATTCCACGGCCATCACTGATACAAGATCCAGAGACAAAAGCCTGAGCAATCGCCACAGACTCGCACTTTCTTCATATCCTGTAGAGTTCTTCTCATGGTTTGTAGATCGGGCCTGCCATACCTAAGTCCCCAAACCTAAGCTGAGTTTGTGTTTTCAGACTTCTGTCTTCAAAGTCTTGGGCCACACACCCTCCAGGCTGGGCCCCTGGAGCCACACATTAGGACTGTGCCTACCAATCCATGGGAATTCTGCCCATTCCATGGTCCAAAATCGTACAAATTAGGAGAAACCTCCAACGACCCTTAGGCCATCCCAATAGTGTGGGTCACCCGGAACAAACAAGGGGTGTCTGACACCAGCTGATAATCGACCTCCACTCATACCATAGATGGATGTCCCCAGAGAAGAAGATTGAACCAGACAGGACCCTAGGCCATAATAGGATCCATTGCTATGGGTTACAGGCATGTGTCCTCAGAAGCCTGATTCCAATACGAGCATAGGGGTTTTCCTGAGGCACCCATCAGAACTCATCTCGTCTCCACAAGGAAACCTGTGCATGGGAGCCATGTCCAAAGCTTAGGAAAGTACTTCAGGTTGCCGGTGCCACCGCCCCATTCCAAGGCCCTCATGGACACAAAAACACATTAGGACACATCCTCAGGAAAGTCCATTTCAACTCAGCCCCCGAGGTTGCTCCCGCAGAGCCATCAGATCTAAACTGTCTTGTTGCTAGGAGACAATTGGAATGCGAGGCGGGCTTCCCAGGCATCCATCCGCGAACGGTGCTCTGGAGTCATTCCATATGGGATGTCCTGGAGCTGTCCTACAGGTCTCAATTGTCCGGAAGAAGGAATCCTGGAAGGGGGAATCCCACAACTCCCAACGTGGGAAAACCTCAATGGTCTCGAGATTCCGCTCCCTTCATGAAGCGGCCGTCATGCTCAGAAACTCCCACCTGAGCCAACGTCTGATCCTCGCCCTGACTTCAGATGCATGAGATATTGGTTCAGATATGCAGGGGGTACCTGCCGTGCCCTCGCCCTGAAACCCAAGTCTAGCTTGTCTTCTCAGACTTCCATCCTCACACTCCTGGCCCCAAAGCCCTCAAGTTTGGCAATTCCGGACCCACAATGCAGCACTCTGCCTGCCCTCTAGAAAAAAAATTATTGCCACATGAGCTGCCCAGGCACCTTAAATGAGGGTAAACCTACACAGCACTCGACTTTACCCAAATTATATAGTCTAACCTGGGCACTAATGCACTGTCGAACACATCCTGAGCCCGGACCTCCTGACCAACACCCAGAAAGCTGACCACACACTGAGCACATAAAACCCGCCATGGCCTTAGGTCATCATCTCTTCCCTACCTCAGTTTTCAGGCTTCAGAACCGAGACCTTATCTCCAATCACTGCCCAGGGGTGAGTCTGATGCAGAAATCAGAACTCCTCCTTACCCATGCCAAGAACCCTTGTGGTTGGCACGTTGTCCAACGATCAGTGTAGGAGAAACCCTGAGGCCCCGCCCATTCTTGAGTGCGACGATGGCATACACACGCATTGTGACCCTCAGCATGAGTCCTGTCCTCTAGTAAGTCCTCTCAGTGGCTGGACCATTAGAAGTCATAATGGGCTTGACATGTCCCTAGGCCCCAATTTTTAACCAGATTTCTGATTGTCCAGTCGCCCCTCCTAGGGCTCTACTCTGAAATCCCTCATTTGGTGGGACACCTGAGGTTAAAAATGAAAACAACAACAACAACAACAACACAAAATAAAACGGACTTCTTCCAGCCCACAGAATGAACCCAAACTCTTTGGACGGGGCCAAACCACCAGAGAGTAAGACTCGTCCATTTTCCATGAAGTCACCCAGAAATTCCACGACCATGAGTGACACGATATCCCGAGACAAAAACTTGAGCAGGAGCCTCACACTCGCCCTTCTTTCAAATCCCGAAAAGTTCTCCTCATGGTCTGTAGATCAGTCCTGCCATACCTATGACCTGAAACATAAGCCGACTTTGTGTTTTCAGACAACTGTCCAAAAAGGGCTGGACTACACAACCTACAGGCTCAGGCCCCTGGAGCCAAACCTGAGGACTGTACTTGCCCTCTCCAAGGGAATTGTGTGTGCCCATTCCAATGGCCACAACCCTTCTAATAGGATAAACCTCCAAAGTCCCTGATATATCTCAAAAGTGGTTGCTTCCCAGGAAAAACAGGGGCAATCTGAGCCCAAATGAGCCCCTACCTGCACTCAGACCCATAGACAGATGTCCTCAGAGGTAAAAAGGAAAGAACAGGCCCCTAGGCACTAATCAGATCCATTGCTTTGGTTTCCAGGCATCTCTCCTCAGAGGCCTGGATTTCAAAAGCAGCATATAGCTGTTTCTTGTCTCACCCATCAGAAAACATCTCATCTAAACATGGGAAACTTGCACGTTGGAGCTGTGTCAAAGCCTCTGTTTAGGAGAACCCTTTAGGGCCCCAGTGCCACCGCTTCATTCCAAGGTCTCCATAGACACAAAAGCACATTCGGACCCATCCCCAGGGGTGTGCATTTCAACTCAGCATCCTCGGTAGCTCCCCACAGATCCAGGAGATCTAAACTGTCTTGTTGCTAGGAGACAATTGGAATGCGAGGTGGGCTACCCAGCCATCCATCCTTAGAACCCTGCTCAGAATCATTGGCCTGGAGCTAAACAACAGGTCTCAATTGTCCTGCCGAAGACTCTCTGCAGTTTGGAGCTTCTCACAACTACCATCATGGGAAAACCCCCATGGCCTCGTGATGCCCCCCCATTCATGAAGGGGCCATCAGGGACAGAAACTCCAACCTGAGCGATCGTCTGATCCTCGCCCTGACTTCAGATGCACGAGATCTCGATTCAGGTCTGTAGATTGTGCCTACCATGGCCTCACCCAGAAACCTAAGCCTAGCTTGTGTTCTCAGACTTTTGTCGTCAGACTACTGGCCCACAAGGCCTCCAGTTTGGCAATCCAGAACTAAAATGCAGCACTCTGCCTGCCCTCCAGATAAAAAACATTGTCCTCTGGGGCTACCCAGTAACCCCAAATGAGGATCAACCTGCACCAACCTTGGCTGTACCCCAAATACATAGGCTGACCAGGGCACTAATGCCCTTTCTGACACAGCCTGAGCCTGGACCCCCTGGCCCCTCCCAGACAGCTGGCCGCACATGAGCACATCAAGTCGCCATGGCCTTAGGTCGTCATCTCTTCCCAACCTCGGTTTTCAGGTTTCAGAACCTAGACCTTATCTCCAATCACTGTCCATGTTGAAGGTGATGCAGAAATCAGAACTCCTTCCCCATGGCAAGAAACCTTGTGGTTGGCATGTTGTCCAACGTTCAGTGTCATTGAAACCAGTGTGGCCCATGAGGCCCCGCCCATGCTCGCGGGCCACATTGGTCACAAACACACATTGTGACCCTCAGGCTGAGCCCAGTCCTCAAGTAAGGCCACTCAGTGGCTGGATGAAGAGATAGCATATTGGGCTTGCCACGCCCCTAGGCCCCCATTTTTAACCATAGTTCGGATTGTCCCTTCAGTCTTCCCCACAGCTTTGCTTTGGAATTCCTCTTTTGGTGGGACACCTGAGGTAACAAAACTGAAATGAGTCCTCCCATCCCACAGATTGACGAAAAGCAATTGGGAATCGGGCCAAATCCTCAGAGAGGAAGATTCGTCCATGGCCCATGAGGCCTCCCCGACATTCCACGGCCATCACTGATACAAGATCCAGAGACAAAAGCCTGAGCAATCGCCACAGACTCGCACTTTCTTCATATCCTGTAGAGTTCTTCTCATGGTTTGTAGATCGGGCCTGCCATACCTACGTCCCCAAACCTAAGCTGAGTTTGTGTTTTCAGACTTCTGTCCCAAAGTCTTGGGCCACACACCCTCCAGGCTGGGCCCCTGGAGCCACACATTAGGACTGTGCCTACCAATCCATGGGAATTCTGCCCATTCCATGGTCCAAAATCGTACAAATTAGGAGAAACCTCCAACGACCCTTAGGCCATCCCAATAGTGTGGGTCACCTGGAACAAACAAGGGGTGTCTGACACCAGCTGATAATCGACCTCCACTCATACCATAGATGGATGTCCCCAGAGAAGAAGATTGAACCAGACAGGACCCTAGGCCATAATAGGATCCATTGCTATGGGTTACAGGCATGTGTCCTCAGAAGCCTGATTCCAATACGAGCATAGGGGTTTTCCTGAGGCACCCATCAGAACTCATCTCGTCTCCACAAGGAAACCTGTGCATGGGAGCCATGTCCAAAGCTTAGGAAAGTACTTCAGGTTGCCGGTGCCACCGCCCCATTCCAAGGCCCTCATGGACACAAAAACACATTAGGACACATCCTCAGGAAAGTCCATTTCAACTCAGCCCCCGAGGTTGCTCCCGCAGAGCCATCAGATCTAAACTGTCTTGTTGCTAGGAGACAATTGGAATGCGAGGCGGGCTTCCCAGGCATCCATCCGCGAACGGTGCTCTGGAGTCATTCCATATGGGATGTCCTGGAGCTGTCCAACAGGTCTCAATTGTCCGGAAGAAGGAATCCTGGAAGGGGGCATCCCACAACTCCCAACGTGGGAAAACCTCAATGGTCTCGAGATTCCGCTCCCTTCATGAAGCGGCCGTCATGCTCAGAAACTCCCACCTGAGCCAACGTCTGATCCTCGCCCTGACTTCAGATGCATGAGATATTGGTTCAGATCTGCAGGGGGTACCTGCCGTGCCCTCGCCCTGAAACCCAAGTCTAGCTTGTCTTCTCAGACTTCCATCCTCACACTCCTGGCCCCAAAGCCCTCAAGTTTGGCAATTCCGGACCCACAATGCAGCACTCTGCCTGCCCTCTAGAAAAAAAATTATTGCCACATGAGCTGCCCAGGCACCTTAAATGAGGGTAAACCTACACAGCACTCGACTTTACCCAAATTATATAGTCTAACCTGGGCACTAATGCACTGTCGAACACATCCTGAGCCCGGACCTCCTGACCAACACCCAGAAAGCTGACCACACACTGAGCACATAAAACCCGCCATGGCCTTAGGTCATCATCTCTTCCCTACCTCAGTTTTCAGGCTTCAGAACCGAGACCTTATCTCCAATCACTGCCCAGGGGTGAGTCTGATGCAGAAATCAGAACTCCTCCTTACCCATGCCAAGAACCCTTGTGGTTGGCACGTTGTCCAACGATCAGTGTAGGAGAAACCCTGAGGCCCCGCCCATTCTTGAGTGCGACGATGGCATACACACGCATTGTGACCCTCAGCATGAGTCCTGTCCTCTAGTAAGTCCTCTCAGTGGCTGGACCATTAGAAGTCATAATGGGCTTGACATGTCCCTAGGCCCCAATTTTTAACCAGATTTCTGATTGTCCAGTCGCCCCTCCTAGGGCTCTACTCTGAAATCCCTCATTTGGTGGGACACCTGAGGTTAAAAATGAAAACAACAACAACAACAACAACACAAAATAAAACGGACTTCTTCCAGCCCACAGAATGAACCCAAACTCTTTGGACGGGGCCAAACCACCAGAGAGTAAGACTCGTCCATTTCTCATGAAGTCACCCAGAAATTCCACGACCATGAGTGACACGATATCCCGAGACAAAAACTTGAGCAGGAGCCTCACACTCGCCCTTCTTTCAAATCCCGAAAAGTTCTCCTCATGGTCTGTAGATCAGTCCTGCCATACCTATGACCTGAAACATAAGCCGACTTTGTGTTTTCAGACAACTGTCCAAAAAGGGCTGGACTACACAACCTACAGGCTCAGGCCCCTGGAGCCAAACCTGAGGACTGTACTTGCCCTCTCCAAGGGAATTGTGTGTGCCCATTCCAATGGCCACAACCCTTCTAATAGGATAAACCTCCAAAGTCCCTGATATATCTCAAAAGTGGTTGCTTCCCAGGAAAAACAGGGGCAATCTGAGCCCAAATGAGCCCCTACCTGCACTCAGACCCATAGACAGATGTCCTCAGAGGTAAAAAGGAAAGAACAGGCCCCTAGGCACTAATCAGATCCATTGCTTTGGTTTCCAGGCATCTCTCCTCAGAGGCCTGGATTTCAAAAGCAGCATATAGCTGTTTCTTGTCTCACCCATCAGAAAACATCTCATCTAAACATGGGAAACTTGCACGTTGGAGCTGTGTCAAAGCCTCTGTTTAGGAGAACCCTTTAGGGCCCCAGTGCCACCGCTTCATTCCAAGGTCTCCGTAGACACAAAAGCACATTCGGACCCATCCCCAGGGGTGTGCATTTCAACTCAGCATCATCGGTAGCTCCCCACAGATCCAGGAGATCTAAACTGTCTTGTTGCTAGGAGACAATTGGAATGCGAGGTGGGCTACCCAGCCATCCATCCTTAGAACCCTGCTCAGAATCATTGGCCTGGAGCTAAACAACAGGTCTCAATTGTCCTGCCGAAGACTCTCTGCAGTTTGGAGCTTCTCACAACTACCATCATGGGAAAACCCCCATGGCCTCGTGATGCCCCCCCATTCATGAAGGGGCCATCAGGGACAGAAACTCCAACCTGAGCGATCGTCTGATCCTCGCCCTGACTTCAGATGCACGAGATCTCGATTCAGGTCTGTAGATTGTGCCTACCATGGCCTCACCCAGAAACCTAAGCCTAGCTTGTGTTCTCAGACTTTTGTCGTCAGACTACTGGCCCACAAGGCCTCCAGTTTGGCAATCCAGAACTAAAATGCAGCACTCTGCCTGCCCTCCAGATAAAAAACATTGTCCTCTGGGGCTACCCAGTAACCCCAAATGAGGATCAACCTGCACCAACCTTGGCTGTACCCCAAATACATAGGCTGACCAGGGCACTAATGCCCTTTCTGACACAGCCTGAGCCTGGACCCCCTGGCCCCTCCCAGACAGCTGGCCGCACATGAGCACATCAAGTCGCCATGGCCTTAGGTCGTCATCTCTTCCCAACCTCGGTTTTCAGGTTTCAGAACCTAGACCTTATCTCCAATCACTGTCCATGTTGAAGGTGATGCAGAAATCAGAACTCCTTCCCCATGGCAAGAAACCTTGTGGTTGGCATGTTGTCCAACGTTCAGTGTCATTGAAACCAGTGTGGCCCATGAGGCCCCGCCCATGCTCGCGGGCCACATTGGTCACAAACACACATTGTGACCCTCAGGCTGAGCCCAGTCCTCAAGTAAGGCCACTCAGTGGCTGGATGAAGAGATAGCATATTGGGCTTGCCACGCCCCTAGGCCCCAATTTTTAACTATAGTTCGGATTGTCCCTTCAGTCTTCCCCACAGCTTTGCTTTGGAATTCCTCTTTTGGTGGGACACCTGAGGTAACAAAACTGAAATGAGTCCTCCCATCCCACATATTGACGAAAAGCAATTGGGAATCGAGCCAAATCCTCAGAGAGGAAGATTCGTCCATGGCCCATGAGGCCTCCCCGACATTCCACGGCCATCACTGATACAAGATCCAGAGACAAAAGCCAGAGCAATCGCCACAGACTCGCACTTTCTTCATATCCTGTAGAGTTCTTCTCATGGTTTGTAGATCGGGCCTGCCATACCTAAGTCCCCAAACCTAAGCTGAGTTTGTGTTTTCAGACTTCTGTCTTCAAAGTCTTGGGCCACACACCCTCCAGGCTGGGCCCCTGGAGCCACACATTAGGACTGTGCCTACCAATCCATGGGAATTCTGCCCATTCCATGGTCCAAAATCGTACAAATTAGGAGAAACCTCCAACGACCCTTAGGCCATCCCAATAGTGTGGGTCACCCGGAACAAACAAGGGGTGTCTGACACCAGCTGATAATCGACCTCCACTCATACCATAGATGGATGTCCCCAGAGAAGAAGATTGAACCAGACAGGACCCTAGGCCATAATAGGATCCATTGCTATGGGTTACAGGCATGTGTCCTCAAAAGCCTGATTCCAATACGAGCATAGGGGTTTTCCTGAGGCACCCATCAGAACTCATCTCGTCTCCACAAGGAAACCTGTGCATGGGAGCCATGTCCAAAGCTTAGGAAAGTACTTCAGGTTGCCGGTGCCACCGCCCCATTCCAAGGCCCTCATGGACACAAAAACACATTAGGACACATCCTCAGGAAAGTCCATTTCAACTCAGCCCCCGAGGTTGCTCCCGCAGAGCCATCAGATCTAAACTGTCTTGTTGCTAGGAGACAATTGGAATGCGAGGCGGGCTTCCCAGGCATCCATCCGCGAACGGTGCTCTGGAGTCATTCCATATGGGATGTCCTGGAGCTGTCCTACAGGTCTCAATTGTCCGGAAGAAGGAATCCTGGAAGGGGGAATCCCACAACTCCCAACGTGGGAAAACCTCAATGGTCTCGAGATTCCGCTCCCTTCATGAAGCGGCCGTCATGCTCAGAAACTCCCACCTGAGCCAACGTCTGATCCTCGCCCTGACTTCAGATGCATGAGATATTGGTTCAGATCTGCAGGGGGTACCTGCCGTGCCCTCGCCCTGAAACCCAAGTCTAGCTTGTCTTCTCAGACTTCCATCCTCACACTCCTGGCCCCAAAGCCCTCAAGTTTGGCAATTCCGGACCCACAATGCAGCACTCTGCCTGCCCTCTAGAAAAAAAATTATTGCCACATGAGCTGCCCAGGCACCTTAAATGAGGGTAAACCTACACAGCACTCGACTTTACCCAAATTATATAGTCTAACCTGGGCACTAATGCACTGTCGAACACATCCTGAGCCCGGACCTCCTGACCAACACCCAGAAAGCTGACCACACACTGAGCACATAAAACCCGCCATGGCCTTAGGTCATCATCTCTTCCCTACCTCAGTTTTCAGGCTTCAGAACCGAGACCTTATCTCCAATCACTGCCCAGGGGTGAGTCTGATGCAGAAATCAGAACTCCTCCTTACCCATGCCAAGAACCCTTGTGGTTGGCACGTTGTCCAACGATCAGTGTAGGAGAAACCCTGAGGCCCCGCCCATTCTTGAGTGCGACGATGGCATACACACGCATTGTGACCCTCAGCATGAGTCCTGTCCTCTAGTAAGTCCTCTCAGTGGCTGGACCATTAGATGTCATAATGGGCTTGACATGTCCCTAGGCCCCAATTTTTAACCAGATTTCTGATTGTCCAGTCGCCCCTCCTAGGGCTCTACTCTGAAATCCCTCATTTGGTGGGACACCTGAGGTTAAAAATAAAAACAACAACAACAACAACAACACAAAATAAAACGGACTTCTTCCAGCCCACAGAATGAACCCAAACTCTTTGGACGGGGCCAAACCACCAGAGAGTAAGACTCGTCCATTTCTCATGAAGTCACCCAGAAATTCCACGACCATGAGTGACACGATATCCCGAGACAAAAACTTGAGCAGGAGCCTCACACTCGCCCTTCTTTCAAATCCCGAAAAGTTCTCCTCATGGTCTGTAGATCAGTCCTGCCATACCTATGACCTGAAACATAAGCCGAGTTTGTGTTTTCAGACAACTGTCCAAAAAGGGCTGGACTACACAACCTACAGGCTCAGGCCCCTGGAGCCAAACCTGAGGACTGTACTTGCCCTCTCCAAGGGAATTGTGTGTGCCCATTCCAATGGCCACAACCCTTCTAATAGGATAAACCTCCAAAGTCCCTGATATATCTCAATAGTGGTAGCTTCCCAGGAAAAACAGGGGCAATCTGAGCCCAAATGAGCCCCTACCTGCACTCAGACCCATAGACAGATGTCCTCAGAGGTAAAAAGGAAAGAACAGGCCCCTAGGCACTAATCAGATCCATTGCTTTGGTTTCCAGGCATCTCTCCTCAGAGGCCTGGATTTCAAAAGCAGCATATAGCTGTTTCTTGTCTCACCCATCAGAAAACATCTCTTCTACACATGGGAAACTTGCACGTTGGAGCTGTGTCAAAGCCTCTGATTAGGAGAACCATTTAGGGCCCCAGTGCCACCGCTTCATTCCAAGGTCTCCCTAGACACAAAAGCACATTCGGACCCATCCCCCGGGGTGTGCATTTCAACTCAGCATCCTCGGTAGCTCCCCACAGATCCAGGAGATCTAAACTGTCTTGTTGCTAGGAGACAATTGGAATGCGAGGTGGGCTACCCAGGCATCCATCCTTAGAACCCTGCTCAGAATCATTGGCCTGGAGCCAAACAACAGGTCTCAATTGTCCTGCCGAAGACTCTCTGCAGTTTGGAGCTTCTCACAACTCCCATCATGGGAAAACCCCCATGGCCTCGTGATGCCCCCCCCATTCATGAAGGGGCCATCAGGGACAGAAACTCCAACCTGAGCGATCGTCTGATCCTCGCCCTGACTTCAGATGCATGAGATCTCGATTCAGGTCTGTAGATTGTGCCTGCCATGGCCTCACCCAGAAACCTAAGCCTAGCTTGTGTTCTCAGACTTTTGTCGTCAGACTACTGGCCCACAAGGCCTCCAGTTTGGCAATCCAGAACTAAAATGCAGCAATCTGCCTGCCCTCCAGATAAAAAACATTGTCCTCTGGGGCTACCCAGTAACCCCAAATGAGGATCAACCTGCACCAACCTTGGCTGTACCCCAAATACATAGGATGACCAGGGCACTAATGCTCTTTCTGACACAGCCTGAGCCTGGACCCCCTGGCCCCTCCCAGACAGCTGGCCGCACACTGAGCACATCGAGCCGCCATGGCCTTAGGTCGTCATCTCTTCCCAACCTCGGTTTTCAGGTTTCAGAACCTAGACCTTATCTCCAATCACTGTCCATGTTGAAGGTGATGCAGAAATCAGAACTCCTTCCCCATGGCAAGAAACCTTGTGGTTGGCATGTTGTCCAACGTTCAGTGTCGTTGAAACCAGTGTGGCAAATGAGGCCCCGCCCATGCTCGCGAGCCACATTGGTCACAAACACACATTGTGACCCTCAGGCTGAGCCCAGTCCTCAAGTAAGGCCACTCAGTGGCTGGATGAAGAGATAGCATATTGGGCTTGCCATGCCCCTAGGCCCCAATTTTTAACCATAGTTCGGATTGTCCCTTCAGTCTTCCCCACGGCTTTGCTTTGGAATTCCTCTTTTGGTGGGACACCTGAGGTAACAAAACTGAAATGAGTCCTCCCATCCCACAGATTGACGAAAAGCAATTGGGAATCGGGCCAAATCCTCAGAGAGGAAGATTCGTCCATGGCCCATGAGGCCTCCCCGACATTCCACGGCCATCACTGATACAAGATCCAGAGACAAAAGCCTGAGCAATCGCCACAGACTCGCACTTTCTTCATATCCTGTAGAGTTCTTCTCATGGTTTGTAGATCGGGCCTGCCATACCTACGTCCCCAAACCTAAGCTGAGTTTGTGTTTTCAGACTTCTGTCCCAAAGTCTTGGGCCACACACCCTCCAGGCTGGGCCCCTGGAGCCACACATTAGGACTGTGCCTACAAATCCATGGGAATTCTGCCCATTCCATGGTCCAAAATCGTACAAATTAGGAGAAACCTCCAACGACCCTTAGGCCATCCCAATAGTGTGGGTCACCCGGAACAAACAAGGGGTGTCTGACACCAGCTGATAATCGACCTCCACTCATACCATAGATGGATGTCCCCAGAGAAGAAGATTGAACCAGACAGGACCCTAGGCCATAATAGGATCCATTGCTATGGGTTACAGGCATGTGTCCTCAAAAGCCTGATTCCAATACGAGCATAGGGGTTTTCCTGAGGCACCCATCAGAACTCATCTCGTCTCCACAAGGAAACCTGTGCATGGGAGCCATGTCCAAAGCTTAGGAAAGTACTTCAGGTTGCCGGTGCCACCGCCCCATTCCAAGGCCCTCATGGACACAAAAACACATTAGGACACATCCTCAGGAAAGTCCATTTCAACTCAGCCCCCGAGGTTGCTCCCGCAGAGCCATCAGATCTAAACTGTCTTGTTGCTAGGAGACAATTGGAATGCGAGGCGGGCTTCCCAGGCATCCATCCGCAAACGGTGCTCTGGAGTCATTCCATATGGGATGTCCTGGAGCTGTCCAACAGGTCTCAATTGTCCGGAAGAAGGAATCCTGGAAGGGGGCATCCCACAACTCCCAACGTGGGAAAACCTCAATGGTCTCGAGATTCCGCTCCCTTCATGAAGCGGCCGTCATGCTCAGAAACTCCCACCTGAGCCAACGTCTGATCCTCGCCCTGACTTCAGATGCATGAGATATTGGTTCAGATCTGCAGGGGGTACCTGCCGTGCCCTCGCCCTGAAACCCAAGTCTAGCTTGTCTTCTCAGACTTCCATCCTCACACTCCTGGCCCCAAAGCCCTCAAGTTTGGCAATTCCGGACCCACAATGCAGCACTCTGCCTGCCCTCTAGAAAAAAAATGATTGCCACATGAGCTGCCCAGGCACCTTAAATGAGGGTAAACCTACACAGCACTCGACTTTACCCAAATTATATAGTCTAACCTGGGCACTAATGCACTGTCGAACACATCCTGAGCCCGGACCTCCTGACCAACACCCAGAAAGCTGATCACACACTGAGCACATAAAACCCGCCATGGCCTTAGGTCATCATCTCTTCCCTACCTCAGTTTTCAGGCTTCAGAACCGAGACCTTATCTCCAATCACTGCCCAGGGGTGAGTCTGATGCAGAAATCAGAACTCCTCCTTACCCATGGCAAGAACCCTTGTGGTTGGCACGTTGTCCAACGATCAGTGTAGGAGAAACCCTGAGGCCCCGCCCATTCTTGAGTGCGACGAGGGCATACACACGCATTGTGACCCTCA